>NC_056737.1:602616169-602863669 GCF_019279795.1 Protopterus annectens
TTCATTCAGAAGCTGCTGGAAGTCCTCCTTCCATCTGCTTCTGATGTTCTTTGAACTAGTGACCATGTTTTATTCAGCTGACACATCTCAATCTTTTCTTTTTTATTATACAAGAATCCATCACATCAACTTTTCCACAACACCAGTATTGCTAAAAACAATATTTTGCCCCATTAATTTCACATTTCCTTATCATACTCTCAAACTTTCCATACAATATTATATACATAGCAAAAAACTATTAACACGGAAACCTTTTTTGGACTTGGAGGAATGTAAACTACAGCCAGAACTTAAAGTAGAAAACTTTAATCATCACTTTCAAAACATACAAAGCTTAAAAGATTAGTTTTCTACTTTAAGTTCTGTCTGTTGTTTATGTTCCTCCAAGTCCGAAAAAGGTTTCCATGTAAATATCATATACATATTTGTATTTTAGAATCCTTTCCAGTTACACTTATTTTTAAACTTTCACCAAAATATTTAATTCTTTTTACATTCCAAAAAAAAAACAATGTGTTGTTGTTTCTTCATCATTACATTCATTCTATTTCCATTCATTTGTATTTTATATTACCTTTTATTGGTAATTTATCCAGCAAAACCCCTCACAATAAATCTCCTTTATCATATAACTTTTCAAACCTGCTTCTCTCTACCTCTTGTTTTAATTCTTTCCATGTATAGATCAAGTAATGTTTTTTGTAACTGTATTATACTACTCCTTTTCTATTTCATCAGTTTCATGACATTTTAAATTCCATAACCTAACTTTAATTTCATATTCTTTTGATTCCTTTTTTTCCTGCTTACTACTACCTTCAATTCCTCCTCCATTCTTTATACTTCATTTCTCACATACGGCAATTTACTGAGGTTTTTTTCTCTCTCCCTTTTACATTCTTTATTATACAAAACAGATGCATGTATGCTAAATATACTATACTTTTAATTCAAACTTCCTCCTCCTTTATTATATATAACTAATTTTTTTTAACTAGGTTCAACCTTCACCCACAAATAAACTGAAAAATACCTATAACGGTTCTTTCTTTATCGTAGCTGAACCCCCAAAGTATGCCAGTTGCCCCAATATAGTAACATATATAATATAAGTGATAAAATCATTTCAACCAAAGAAAATTAATAATTTTACAATTACTGCTATTATTTTTCCTCCATTGTCCTACTTTACTTTCATATCCTCTAAATCTCACTCCCAGTATGCACATTTTTTTTCTGGTATAATATATACCATTCATTTCCTTAATTTCATAGCACTCCTTTCTCTTCAATTTGTTTAACTGTAATCCAGATTTTTAACAATCTGTCACTCCTTATCAAAATCTCTTTCACCCAAACTTGGTTTTAAATATAACAACCAAATCATCTACTTATGACAAGCATGCAGCTGCTCCCTTACTTTATCTCCCATCTTGCTTCTATCATGCAGCAAGTGCATGTTTCTATTACTGCATTCATCACCAGTTCAAAAAGACATGCTCAGGGGACATCCTTGTTTAACTTCTCTATTAATTCTTACTTTTGTTCCCATACATCAATTTGTCATAACTTTCACCCAGACTTTTTCATAACACATTCTTATTACAGTCACTACTTTTTCCTCAGTCCCATATGGCTCCAATACCTTCCACAAACTCAAACTCGGAGCTATAACATATAACATTAAGTATCCTGTTTCTTGTTTATTTTGTTCTTTATTTCTTTGTTATTTATAGCACTTTGTGTACTGCGTATTTTTTCTAGCTAGTTTCACTGTGTGTGAGGTATTAACTGGAAATTGTCCACTCTTATTAAGCATCTGTTGGGTTGTTTGTTTATGATAACTTGTTGCAGTTAAACTCTTTTGTCTAGTGGCTCCTTTAGCTGTTTAAAACTTTCATTTAAAGGCTCACTGCTGCTTTTCAGCTGTGAGTAACATTTCTGCAGTTTGTTTCCCACTCTCCCTCCCTGTTGGTATAGTGTTTTTATAGTTGGTGGCTTTGCAGTTGCCCGCCCCTAGTGTAAATTTGATCTGGGACCCTCCTCCCAGTCTAGTGTCATTACCTCATTCTACCCAGTACAGGGAGAACATTTGAGAAGGCCAATCAGCTTAGTTTCTGCTACTCCTTTCTCTTTTTCCTTTCTCTCTTTCCACAAAAAAAAAAAAAAAAAAATGTATCTGCTTTTACTGTATTTGTGTTTTTCCTACTTTATTTTGCTTTTGCGTCATCTTAAAAGTACTCAATTGTATGTATTACTGCTTGGTGTAACTCATTCTAAGCCTTTTAGATTAAAGCACTTGGGCTTCAGACCAGTTTTACATTAAGAAGGTTTGTGGTCTGCACTGTAGTGGCAGAACAGGTAGCTTACATCCTTCTAAGTTGGGAACTGCTGATTGAGGGCTCAGTGTCTGTTATTCTAAAAGTGTATTAATTCTGGTTTAAGCACTTGGGCTTGAGGCCAGTTATTTTACATTAAGAGGGTTGGTGTTCTGCACTCTTGTGGGAGGAGAGGCTGGACTCTCTGTCCTTCTGAGCTGGGAATTTCTGGTTAAAGGCTTATAGTGCCTGCATATTTGAACTGCTTCTCACTGAAATTGGTACATCTTGTTTGCTGTAGCATAGACTAGATCCAGGCCTGCTGAATCTAGCTTTGTTTGTATAACTTGAGCACTAATCCAGGCATTCTTTAAAGTATTCAGTTGTATTTATTACTGCTTGGTAGTAACTTGATTAAAGTGTAGCTATCATTTCTAAGTCTTTTGGATTAAGCACTTGGGCTTCAGACCAGTTGTTTTACATTAGGAAGGTTTGTGGTCTGCACTGTGGTGGCAGGACAGGTAGCTTACATCCTTCTAAGTTGGGAACTGCTGATTGAGGGCTCAGTGTCTGTTATTCTAAAAGTGTATTAGTTCTGGTTTAAGCACTTGGGCTTCAGGCCAGTTATTTTACATTAAGAAGGATCGCGGTCTGCACTCTTGTGGGAGGAGAGGCTGGACTCTGCCCTTCTGAGCTGGGAATTTCTGGTTAAAGGCTTATAGTGCCTACATATTCTAACTGTTTCTTACTGAAATTGGTACACCTTGTTTGCTGTAGCATAGACTAGATCCAGGCCTGCTGAATCTAGCTTTGTTTGTATGCTTGTTGTTTGTTTATTTCCCTGAAACACTAATTCCTCCTAAAACACAGCCTTTTAGCACTTCTGTGGATCCCCAGTGATATCTGCATTGCTTACTGTACTTATTTCCTTGTTTCACTTGAAAGAAAGTTACATTTTGTCGTTTTTGCATTTAAGTTACCTGTAACACATTGCATTTAAGTTACCTGGCTCATTAAAGCAATTATATAAGTCAGCTCTAAAAAATTAAAAGCACTACACCCTCACAAACTCCCCTTGAGTACCTTGTTCCCCATTGGCCCTTTTTTTCAATTATAAAGGAATTCCCAATACTATTCTAGCATGTCCAAAGGTCAGTTGTCAATCTCCTCTCCGGTCCAACTGGTGAATCTGGGAATCTTGAGGCAATGTTACAACTGTCTCATGTACACAGACAACCCTCTCCTCCTCCCAACAAATTCCAACACATGTGAGAGATGCAACCATATAGCCAAACTGCAGGCTAAGCTCTCTCAACTCAGTACTGGCATAACCAGTCAGGAGGAGAAGGAAACCACACTCACTACAATTCCAGTCTCACATAGACCTACCACGACAACAAACCAAACACATAAACACACAAAAACATACTCGGAGGATCTAAATAAAAATCTGCCTAAGCAACAGAGACCTCCAAAGCAGACACCTAAGCAACCCCTACCCCAAAACAAAACACGTGCAACACACAGCTCACAAAGCCAGTGTGCCGAACAGTCACAGCCCTTAAGGCTAAACAACACACCTGATACACTTGTAATAGGTGACTCTATTGTCAGGCACACTGACGTCCCGCTCACCAGGCTGAACAAGGAGAAGGTCACGGCGAGCTGCCTGTCGGGTGCTAGGATCCGCCACATAACACAAGCACTCAGGTCACTCCAAGGAAAGTACAAATATGACTCAGTCATTGTCCATGCTGGTGTGAATGACCTGAGACGTACTTCCCTGGACTACATGAAAAGAGACATAGAGGAGCTCTCTGAGCAGGTAGCCCAGGCCGGTATGACCCTGACCTTGAGTAGCATCTTACCCTCACCAAGAATGATGCCACAATATGAAGACAAGATGATCAATTTCAACAATTGGCTTAAGTGTTGGTGTCATTCAAAGGGGATCCAATGCCTGTCAGCCTGGGATGACATGCTCGACAAGCCACGATGCTTCGCTAGGGACGGCTTGCACCTGTCACCCCTGGGCTTTTGGATATTGGCAAAGGCTCTTGCTACCCCCATAGTGCCTTTTTTAGGCAAGGCTCAAAAGACAAACCCACCTCCATAGGTATCACAAGGGATGAGAAACTAAGAGTAATGCTACTCAACGCCAGAAGACTAAACCTCAAGATGCATGCACTCGAAACTCTCCTTAGCATGGAGAATATCGATATCTGTGCAGTAACAGAAACCTGGTTCAAGGCTCCCGAGAGCACCCCAGCACTACCAGGTTATACCTCATTATCATCCTTTTCAGACCCAAAACTTGGACCGAACCACAAAAGGAGGAGGAGTATCAATATTCGTCAAAGATACCCACACCTCCAGGTTGGTGGCACAGCATGAAGCATCAGAGACTATCCATGTGCAACTAACAGTGGGTAAAACTGCCTTCCAGTTAATAGCCTGCTACAGACCACCCTCCCAAACACAGGAACCCCACTCGGCCTTCCTGAGAATACTGGAAAATATGAAGGTCTCTCCAAACACCATTACATTGGGTGACCAACTACCCAAACATAGACTGAGAGCATTACTCTAGCTCCAACACCCTAGCACAAAGGTTCCTAGAATTTATAAACTCAAATGCTATGGAACAACTTGTTACCACTCCCACAAGAGGGGAAAACATACTGGACCTGATCATCACCAACATGGGGACACTATGCTCCAGACCAGAAGTGTATCCCTCACTGGTAAGATCAGACCATAAACTAATCTCACTGGATATTCACATCCCAACCCCACCCCCTGCCCAGAAAACCACAGTGAAAAACTTCTCTAAAGCAAATTTCACACGCCTCAAAACCGAGGCGGAATCCTTCAAAGCCCCCGGGTCTGTGGAAAATACGGCCCAGACCGCAGAATCCTTTATAAACGCATTCTATGAACACCTTCAGGAATGCATGGATCATGCAATCCCAAATAAAACCAAGACCCAATCCTCCAAAGGCAGACGTCCTGTCTGCTGGACCCCAGCCATAAACAAACTATACAATAGAAGGAGGAAGCTACTACATGATAGAGCAAAATCCCAAAAAGGGAAGGCATCTCTGATCAGTATTAGCAAAAAATTACGGGCACTCATAAAATCGTCTAAGGCCAGCTTAGAGAGAAAAATTACACAGGACACTAAGGATAATCACAAGGCTTTCTTTAGTTATGTTAGGAACCTGGGTGGGAATTCCCAGATAGGCTCAGAATGAGTCCAAAATGACAAAAAATACACTGAGCCCACAGACATTGCCAACATCCTAGCTGACAGGTTCAGTGCAAACTTCTCCCCCCCCCTCCCCACCAAAAGGGCAAATATCTAACCCAACAGAGTGCTGCCCCCCCCTGACATCTCAGATGCTCAGGTAAGAGCCGTCCTCTCCAAAGCAAAAAACACAGCATCAATGGGACCAGATGGTGTCCCGGGCTGCGTCCTACATGAACTCCAAGAAGAGCTAAACCCAAACATAAAACTACTGTTCAATCTTAGCCTTACTACAGGATATGTACCCAAAGAGTGGCGTACAGCAACAGTGGTCCCTCTCCACAAAGGTGCTGCCTCAACGGATCCTGGAAACTATCGCCCCATAAGCCTGACTAGCTTGGTCTGCAAATCTATGGAAAGGATCATCATGGACCTCATAAATAAAGATATTGGGGACATACAGACACTGGATCCTACCCAGTTTGGCTTTGTTAAGGGCAGATCCTGCCTCTTAAACCTGGTTGATTTCTTTGAAACAGTCACCAAGGCCATTGATGAGGGGAAGGTGGTCCACACAGCCTACCTGGACCTCGCAAAAGCCTTTGATACAATACCCCACTCGGGCCCTTATAGATAAGCTCACCAGCTTAAATATAAACCCCTATGTCACTAGATGGGTTGCAAACTGGCTCAAGGACAGAACCCACATGGTTAGAATTGCTGGAGCCATGTCAGACTCCAAACCAGTTACAAGTGGCGTCCCACAAGGCTCAGTCCTGGGACCTCTCGTTCGGTATATATTTCTCGGTGGTACAGGCCAACACGGAAGGACTGTGGCTGACCAAGTTCGCAGATGACTGCAAACTGGACGCCATAATCAACTCTCCAGCAGACACAAGCATCCTCCAAAAGGGCCTCATAGAAACAGACAACTGGTGCCAGAGCCATAGCCTCAAGATAAACGCCAAAAGTGTATAGTCATCCCTTTGGCAAAAACAAAGTGCCCACAAATTACCACATAGGTGGTAATCCATTAAGTACAGAAGAAGTAATTAGGGACCTGGGGACCCAAGTTGATAGCAATCTCTCATTTGACAACCACATGGCCAAAGTGGTTAAAAACATTTTATATAGCCCACCTAATCATGAAGGGATTCACATCTAAATCAGGGGAGGTCATCGTGCCTCTTTACTCATCCCTCATCAGGCCCATAATTGAGTACAATGCCCCTTTTGGGATGTACCTTACCAGACACCTGCAGCAACTGGAAAGACCCCAAAAGTACCTCACCAAGAGGATCAAAGGGCTCAAACAGATGCCATATGCTGCCCGATTAAAGAAACTCCAGCTCTACTCAGTGGCATACCGCCTGCTCAGAGGCGATCTGTGCCTGACGTATAAAGCCATGTCCAACCCGGAATTAATGGGCATGCTGCACCTCAGAAAATCCAAATCCTATTGAGCTACGCACTCGAGAGACTTGAACCTCAACACTGAAATAAATAGGACATGCTGGAGGGACAGATTCATAACCCAGAGGCTCCCTTCATTCTGCCTAACCTGGACTGGGATTTTATTCCAGAGTCCCACATTGACTATCTTCAAGAGGAATCTTGATGAGTGGATGGGAGATTGTAGGTTTACCCCGGCTATCACTTCTGTGTCACTGTTAGACAGAGGCACAGTATACTAACCTCAAAAAAAGGCATAGCAAAATTAATTTAAAATGGGTGGCGAAAGCCAAACACACTCTGGCTAGGCTTATAAATGCCCTGGGGCAGATAGCCTAGTATGAACCTATGAACCTATGAACATTACCTCATGGCTCAACATGTCAAATGCTTTAGCTACATCAAGTTACTAATCTTACCTCCTTGTTTTCTTTCAAAATCATATCTAACACTTTTTCACCATTAATATAATTTCTTTCATCCAGCTATAGTTTACACCAAATTCTATCCCATATAATTCTGTCCAATACTTTCTGCATCCTATTTGCATTATTTCCATAAAAATGCTATAATCTTTAGTTCCTAGTGTTACTTGCCTCCAATTTTCTTATGTCCTTTCTTTCACCTTTTTTCCATATAAAATTAATCACCCCACTACATTTCTCTCCTCATTTTATACCTTTATCTTTCTTTAACCACTCAGTGAATATTTTAAAATCTAACAATGCCCTTTTTTCCCCATTTAGCGTTATTAGGTTTAGTACATGCAGTATTTTCATTCCCTCACATTCAGTGTTACCCATACTTCCCACCCTACTGGTCAAAGTTTTCTTTCATCATACACTTTACTAAAAATAGAAAAAAAACATGTACAGCTCATATTATTCTACATCTGATCTTCTGAACTTTATATTTAATCTTCTTTTCAACTTCATGCTTAAATTCAGAAAACAGGGAAAAAGTCTTTCAATGGTGATAGCTTATTTTTTTGTTTTTGCTGTATTCATAAAACCTTCTGCTAACAACTTTCAAATATTATTTAACTAAAGTCTTCATTAAATAAGAATTACTGCTCTTATGTCTTTCAAATCAAAACCCTGTGGTAAAATAACATTATACATAATGCCATACCTGTTAATACAGTCACTGTTTTTTTTTCTGATTCTTAACACTGGCCATTTTCTCAGCACATTCAGTACTTCAGTATTCCTTTGTAGCTTGTGTTTTCCTCTTCCTCCATGCTTCTTATTCAGGCAGCCTGAATCACCTTTTCAGCATACATCTTTGTAGTTAACTTTTCAGTGTTTGTATTTATTCTTTTCACTTCATCCTGTTGCAGGTATATGTCCTTAAAAATGGCTTCTCCACCAGCTGAGCATACACCAAGATTTATATCAACATTTGCTTCTCTCTCTTAGCTTCTTACCAACATCAACATTCCTGTCAGCTGCATCCCTATCCTTAGGCTCTTTGTCCTGGATTAAATCCATTAAGGCTTGCATTTCAAGTCCATGTCCATCAAAATCTGTCACAAATGCCTCTGTCATCACTATCAGGTTCTACAGGACCTGCAGCATTGTCAGTTCTGTGTCTGCTATCATAGGGTCTAGTGGCACAGACCATAAATAGAAGGATAATTTCTCCCTTTCAGTATGCATGAATATTGATTCCAACTTGGGTCTCCTTTGAAAGGTGGCCTATCGCCTAGCGGTACTAACCCAGTCAACAATGTATAAAAAAATGTTAAGCCCCAAAGCCTGCATATTTACATTGCTCACTAAAAAAGGAAAATCTCATACTCTGCACCTGCAAAACGCAGAGAAATACAACCTTTACCCAAACTAAAAGTCAGCAAAACTATCCAAATTTTGCACTTATTTTACAATAATATAATTTTAAAAAAATATAAAACTTCATCCACATTTCCCATGCACTTCACTGTAAAAAACACTAACTTCACATACTGTACACATAAAATACACACAAAAAATATTCTTCCAATACCCGATAACACCATCCACCTAAACCAAACTCTTAGACATTACTGTTAACAAAATGGAAAAATTAAAAAAATAAAAAAGCAAAAGACAGAGATCAACTAGCCAATCAAAAATGAAATTACTAACAAAATGGATCTGATTCTAACTAATTAAATGAATCAAGATTAAACTTACAAAATAACTCCTAATATAAACCTCAACATATTACTAATGTAGATAAAAAAATTATACAAAAATTACTAAAAATATCTCAGAACTAGACTACAAAAAACACTCATGAGATTCTCTCCATAAACTACAAAAGCCTTATTCAACAAACAACTTGCAGAAACAATGCAACACACTGAAATAAATGAAACCCATAATTCAGACCTAAGAAAACAAGAGGAAGCAGGTAAATATAGTACCTGGAGAGTCTGGTTTGTGTAATAAATGAACTTTCTTGTCTGTGTAGGCTTAGGAAACTTGCTTCAGTACTGTTCCTTAAAGATATAGCACAAAATGTTCCATTATTACACAAAAAAATCATGAACACAGTATAGCAAGGATTCAAAGATGGTTGCACTCTACAGACTAAGTTGCTTAGAACTCTCCCAGTGAGAAAAAAAGAGCTGTAAAAAAGCCAGTAAAATCTAATAATTTGGGTAAAATTCATTTACAAGCTAGGCAATATACTGATTGGATATCAACAAAGAAGGCATCTGGAAAGTGAAAATCACGTGCAAAAAAAGTGAAGAAAAAACTCCGCTGGGAAAGAGTCTTGTAGCTGTTGAGCATAAAACTTGGTACAGGAGATGCTGTCATGTAATTCAGAGGAAAAATAAATCAAATGTATTCAGATATTTATAAAATAAGTGACAAACTGAAGAAATATATAAAATCAAATGACAAACGGCTGAAAAGAATAGAAAAAGCTTTAAGTTGTTACTCAAATGAATTGATAAAAAACTGTAGAAATCAGAGTCTGAAATGAAGGAAAGACTTGCTGACTAAAGCTTCTCAAGAAGAACTGTTTCAAAAACTAGTCAGGTCACAGAGCACATGCAGAAAACCTGAGATGTTTTTCTATATCAGAGAAACTGAAAGGAATAAACTGCAGTGATTTTAGGAAAGTATAACTAAGCAACTGGCAAGGGAGCCCGCAGGATTTTTTGCAGGGGGGTGCAAACCCAAGCCCCGCCCATGCTCTTTGATACACCTTCCCGACTGCATTACATTATATTCCTTGTACAATATAGTACAGTTGTTAGAGGGCATTTTACATTTATTGTTTTGAGCATTTTTCCAGTAAACAATGAAACAAAATGCATACACCAAATGACAAAACTGCCCAATTCAGAACATTTCCATCATAAAAAGTCTACTCAACCTTCTATAGTCCACCAGTATCAGTAAATATGCACAATCTCTGTAGTAGTAAAATCCACATTAAAGAAATCTGTAACTAATAAAGAGGTTGCTGCTAGCAAACAACTTTATATGTCATTGTTTCATCTACAATAAAGTGCCTGTTGCCCTTGAAGAATAAATTACCTATGTTGCATGCATTAAAAAAATGATAAGCTAGTAATACCACAATAGGGAATGGATAGCAAACTGATAAAACAGGTTCATAGTTACTAGGTATCTTTGCCAAAAAGGACTGCAGCATCCACCCCTTTTATAACACAGTACAGTATCAGCAATGCATCTATCTACTGTGGGAGTAGAACCCACAACCTTGAGCATCAAAATAATGGGGGAATACAGTCCCAAAAATAGGGACAAATTTCAAATAACCATCATATACACTTAGAAAATTGCTAGAATAAAAGCTTTTGAGCTTTTGTGTTACCATGCACTTTCTGAAGAATATGAAGTCTGATATTCAAATGTGTGTCATTTTTAACATTTGTTAACCAGGAACGTCTGACTTGGAACAAAAGCTAACTTTTAGTAGGTAAGGCACCCCAGCCAAGAATCAAACCAAAGAACATGTAGCTGTCAGGCAACACTGCTACCACTGCATCAATGCACTACCGGCTTTGCAAGGGCACAAAAATACAGAAACCACAGATTTTATGAAGAACAGAAGCAACCAAGGTCATCAGTCTTTTCACATGATAATCCATTAGCAGGAATTAAACATTAAAATGCCACCATTTCATGTCAAAGGCAATTAAAAGACTGCCAACTTACATATTCTTTTTCAGATATCTGTGGATGAACATGAAGACATTGTGTACCATCTCATTAGGAGTTGGTCTACTCCTAATGAGGAAGGTTTTAGTTTGAGTAGTTTGTATATATAGCTTGTTTAAACTGATTTACTAGAGATCCCAACTCTAATCCGAAAGGAAAAAAAACATTAAAATAAACCCTACAAAACATTAGCTGTTATCATTTTTGTAGGGAGTCTTCACTCCTAATGTAGAGGGTTTTACCCTCACACACTTATTTACATATATTAAATCTGAGATCACACAACTGAGAAAAAAGGAACTTTTTTTTAATCATACTGTCTTTTCCTTATGTTTGGCAAACAATTGATAATGCATTTTTAGTCATGTCTCTGACAAACAGTACAGAACAACATAAGCAAGAATGTTATGTACTGCAAAAATTCAGCTGAGATAGTCAACTCTATGGGGTAATGGTTATAAAGCCCCGACTATGTTACAGGTGACATTAGAGACATTAGTGTCTCAGGTGCCTGGAGGAGATGCCCAGGGAGAGTGGAAGTAAGTGCTACTGTCATTATGCCTGTACTGGGGGAAGGTGATTGTGGCTTGCCACTTGGGTGACACTTTGCAAGAGCGCTAGTTGTTCAACCAATGGAGTTTCAAGTTGGCCAAGTTCACACTATCATAGTGCATCTGCAGTAAGTAGCTGAAAGGGAAACTAGCAAGCAGCGGCACCTTTCCTTTTTGGAGGCAGTGATTTTAGGCTTAGAGGAGATACAAAGGCATGAGGTACTGCTCCCATAGGGAGAATGTCAACTGCCTCCCAGGAACAGCAAGCCGGCCTGCTCCCTACTGCCTAGTTCCTGCTGGGAAATGGAAGACTGACATGAATTTATGGGCAGGAATGAATATGACATAAGGCTCTGAACTAGTCCAGAATTACCTGGCTTCTGCTCTATGTATGGGTCAGTTGGGCAAGGAATCAGTAACCATCGGGAAAGGTCTTTTGGGGGGGGGGGGGCACACAAAAAAAAAATTGATTGCACAGCATATAAGCAACTTGCACAGCACATGAACAGTTCATGTAATTTTGTTTTGATCAGTAAATAACCATACTTATATCTCCAAAACAAGTAAACTGTTTTTACATTTGTGGTAAAACATTGCATGAAAGATATTCAGATTGTGTTTAATGTGTGCTGTCAGTTATACAGAAGAGGGCAGAGGTTTCTTAATATTTTGTGTGACAGCTCATAATTATCAGCAGTGCTTTTTTATTTATAAACTGGTAGAACTGGTTTTAAATAAACTAAAGTACTGCTTTAGTTTTTTATAACTAATCTTTTAAATATAATAACAAAAAAAAAAAACGAGTGAAAACCACCACGATACTGATTAAACTTAACTGTTAAAAATATTACATTTATTATGGACAAAAACGAATAAAATAGATAAGCACTTTCACGTACTACCAGGTACGTTTCATCAGATCTTAAAATGCATCCATTCTACACTTCCTTTTATACAAATACAGAGGAAATACCATACTTTCAATTTAACAATCAATCAATTAATCCAATAGCTACTTAAAGTCACAATTGCTTAGATACACTCAGTAATTAAACCTGAACTCTAGCTACAATTGCAACCTACAAGTATACATTATATTCACTATGGGTTTGAGCACACTAGATAATGCATAGACATTTCTCACCGCTACAAATCTATGAACATGAACTAAATATAGAATGAAAACACATTATAAAACAAAATAAAATAAAATATTAATAATCTCTGACAAAAAATATATATAAAGTTAATATAATACCATTAAACAAAATATATGAAAACAAGCATTTATACTATGTATATGTGCATAAATGAATATAAATGCATGAAACCTGAATAACCTACAGTATTGCACTGCAAAACCCGATCTTAAAATAATAATAAAGCATAAATTAAAACATCTTGATGAATTAAAACATCTTAATGAATTCTATATATAATCTAAAATCCAATAGCAGTAAAAAACTGATAATGTCTTAATAAAGGTAAAGTATGAAATATTTGGCCTTGAGTTTACGAGTGGATCTTTGGATATTCAGACAGCGGCACCTACATTCCTTAATAATCTTTTAAATACTAAAACACAAACACACCTCTTAAATACTAAAACACACACACATGACACATCTCTTAAATACTAAAACACACACGCACATCTGTTCAATACTAAAACACACACGCACACACCTACCTCTCCCTTCTACATTCATCTGGGGCATCCACAGTCCAAACGTCCTCTGCAATTCAAATCCCCGGTAGGCGCGCAAAAGACAAAAGACGTAAACCAATGATTGCACAGACACAGAAGATGAAAATGGGTCACAAAGACCTGTTGCGTCTGTGCAAATGGAAAGGATGCAAAGGGCATTCTTAAAGGGGAACGCCGTTTAAAAAAAAAAAAAAAAGAAAAAAGTTGTTTTTTTTTTAATTAAAATAAAATAAAATTTTCAGCCAGCCGGTTCCAGGGGGGTGCAAGTGCACCCCCTTGCACCTGCCTGCGGGCGCCCTTGGTAACTGGTCTGGTACGCCATAGCAGGAATGGTTAACTTAAGGAGCATAGTACATGTATGCACCAAATATGGCCATAACAAAGAAGCCAAAACCTATGTAGTAAGGATGCAGTCATACCAAAAGAAAGATCTGCTCCTGACAAAACTGTGGCAGAAGGGGAAAGTATGAACAATCAAGGGCACCAGAGGGTTTGTGGAAAATGATTATTCACTATACACCAGGCAGAAGAGAAGAAAGGATATCCCAGTGGTCAAGGGAGGTTGAGATGCAAAACAAGATAAGGAGGAAATCCAAAAAAATTTACCCAGCAAAGATTAAGCCAACAAGCTGAAGGGGACTTTGCTTCTTGCAGCAAAGTTCACAGAGAGAAGTTGCCAGTATAACCTTTTCCATTGTACCAAAAGAAACTGACAGACAGAAAAAAACAGGATCTCACTAGAAAATAGGAGTACCTTGGATCTGAACCAGAGACCAGTGCTGGGTAGTCGAGATGATGAGGAAGAAGACCAGCAATACCGAAAAAGTAGGATATAAATGGAAGAAATGCAAAGTGGAATTTCCATGATCAGAGCTTAACTAAACAATCCTGTCTTGGTTTGTGATTTACTGATCTTTACTATTAAAAAGAGGTGCAACTGCCAGTGACAGTGAGCAGAGGCTACTGTGTGCACTGCTTGTGATATAAAGGAATTCCAGCATTTGTGTGACTTCCACAACTTGTATAGTCAGAACAACTTTACTGTACTTAATTTAATATTTAGTTGTATACTGTTTGTGTGACTTTTCTCTCTCTTTAAATTATGTGGTAACTGATTTTGATTACGCTTATCTTTTAAAATTTGTATTCATTTGCAGCTGAATATAGATTCATTAAATAAGTATGTCATTAACGATTTGCAAAAGCACATATATCTTGTACAGTGTAATAAATGTTATCTATATTTACACATAAAACCTGATAACATGGGTGATCTGTGTTCTTCATGTCAAAAGTTGGATGATTTGCTTACCATTGTTAGCAGTAAACCTAGACTTACTGATGACAATTACACCTGTGCAATTGGCACGGCTTAGAGAACGGTTACATATATTAATGACTGGACTGATGAGATAAATAATGTTAGGCAAAGAGCAAACAGAACACATAAAGGAAAGAATGTGTCTAGTGTCTGTAAAGATCACTCAACCCCTATGAAGCAGGATAAAATGCTCCAGGGATCTATACCTTGTCATCACAATAAACAAAACATGCCGGAGGGATAGGTTCCTGACCCAGAGACTCCCCAGAATCTGGAACAGACTGCCCACACATGTCAAGCACAGCGCCTCTTTGGCCCTCTTCAAAAGGAACCTTGATGATTGGATGGGAGAAAGGAAATTCACCCAGGGGATCACGTCAGTCACCCTGCTAGACAGGGGTCCAGGGAAGTAAATAGTGTGGGAAAAAATAGCCAGGGAATTGTTATGGCTAGGCTTGTATAGGCCCTAGGGCCGATAGCCTAGTACCAACCTATGAATTCCACTGACAACCTTGGAATTCTGGATACAAGTAACTCAGTAATCTGAGGATTCAGAGTGTACAGAAGTAAACAAAAAAAGAAAGAAACGAAGAAGCTTTCAATAAATAACGGGGAAAATGAAACATACAAGTGTCTGCTGTAATGCACAGATTACAGGGAATGATAACATTTCTCTATCAGAAACCATTTAGTCTACAGAAAAAGGCATACTTTTTTCCAAAAGAGAAGGAAGAAGCAAGGGACAGATGAAAAGGAAGAAATCAAAATTGACCATGGAAGGAATGAATAGCATTACTGTAAGAAAAAAAGAGAAGACAGACATTGACAACATGGCTCAAGCTGTGGCTATACAAAGACAGCTGGATGAGAATTGTAAGCTTGCAAATGTAATAAGCAATGAAAACAGTGGGATTAATAAGACTAATGGTGATGAAGATCATTCCTTTGTAACATTTGTCAAAGCAGGTACTACTGAATTAGAAGTTGAAGATTCTTCAAATCTGGTCAGAAAAGATATTCTTGTAATAAGTGGATTCAATTATTAGAGGAATTGATACTTAATTTGTAGAGAAGAGAATGAACACTGAATAGTGTTGTGCTTGCCAGGAGCAAAAACAGAGGATGTGAGGCAGACTTTAGAATGACTTAATGTAAGGAAGTGTGGAGTGGACCTGTTTTTATTCACGTCAGTACAAATGACTTAATCTGCAAGGACTCAATGACTGTTAGTAGAGAACTTACACCCATCTTAGATAGCATGGCTTGTACAGGTGTCAGGACATATTTTTCACAAATCACACATAGAAGGGAGAGTTATGTTACCATGAATGAAAAGATTTTTTTGCTGAAATACCTACGTGAAAAAAAAATGTTCTGCTTTAAAAAATGGAAATGTGTTGAGCATCCAAGCCTAATTCTGGGCACATATGTGTCCAGATAGGATGGCTTCCACTTGTCAAGATCATGGAGGAGAATTTTTGCAGCAGATACTTTGCAATATTTGATAAACACAAGGCAGGATTTTTGCCAGGTCAAAAATTTAACAGTTCACGGATACCAACATTTGATGCATCTCTGATGGTTGTTAATGCTAGGAGCATTAACAATAATTTTGTTTTACTGGAACTTTTGCTATGTTTCCACAAGATTAATGTTGTTATTGTTTGTAAAACATGGTTACAGAATAATGACTGGAAAGTAGTTCTGTCAAGGTATAAATATTTTTACTGTAACAGACATTCTAACAAAAAATCAGGTAGACGTTATGATATGAATTACAGATAGTCATGAGACCTGTGATTATTACATGTTCAGTGATAACACCAATATTATAGACTGTGTAACTGTGACAATAAAAACAATCATGGAACATATAGTGCAGAAAAAGAAATACAACCAGCAACCAAAGGTTGCTTTATGAAAAAGTTATAATATGATCAACAGAGCTTCCACCAAGACTGAGAAAGTAAAAAACTTTATTCCAGAGGATAAGCGCTTTCACACACAGTGCTTCATCAGATCCATGAGAACATTACAGGTGTATGCATTTATATAATCAAAATCAATTAATCAACCAATCAAATAAAACATCAGGAATTAATTCATCTGTACCATTAACACCTGTTTTAAAAAAACAAACCATACATCAGTAATTGTTTTATTTGAGTGGTTGATTAATTAATTTTGTTTATATAAAATTTTGATTATATAAACACATACACCTGTAATGTTCTCTTATGGATCTAATGAAGCACTACGTATGAAAGCGCTTATCCTTTGAAATAAAGTTTTTTACTTTTTCAGTCTTGGTGGAAGCTTGGTTACTCTGTTGGTCATACTATCATTTTTTTCATCAAACAACCTTTGGCTGTTGGTTGTATTTCTTTTTCTGCATTTATTCATTTGTATATAACCAACAGCACATGGCTGAGCAAGTGGATATTGAATTGAGTTATTGACCAGGGAATGGAGCATCTCAGCAGCAACGTTTCAAACAGCTTTATGTTTTGGAGACAAATCCACTTTTGGGTTGTGCTTTTTCTGCGAAGGTATCAACTGTGGAGCCTGATGATTAGGGTATGTTTAGAGACTTACTTAAAGAGTTTGAAAATGACTTGTACAAGCTAAAATGTATGCAGTGGCAGTGCCTTCATATGGAGGACTGCCTTCATCATAAAGTCATACCTAGGGGCTTGCGGGTTCTCCGAATGCCCACTGATGGTAATACCCCATACTCCTGAAACGGTGGCAATTGCTTAATGTTGAGCTAAGTTTTAATTACATGAGGCTTTTGAATTAATTATTTGCTCCACAAGAAAGAGAACTGACTTTAAAATTAGAGAACAAGTAAAATGAGCTTTTTGCCAAGTACTCTGATCCACTTGACCTGGCTGAGATTGACAATGTGTTGCTCAACATATTAGCCTATGATGATAGGCAACAAATGATCAAAAAAAGGAAATTAACAAGAGACATGACAGATTTTAAGAAAGGTAATATATTCATGTAGCCTCGTGGATCCAAACAGACATCTGATGTGCCTATCACCAATACCCGATCATATGGGGCTGAACAACTACAAAATCTCTCTACAACTGACATATAGCCTTTGGCAGTCTCTGATAATGCTGTTGAAGCTTCTGTTTCTAGTGAGAGTTCTAATGGGGCTCTCGATGCTAATGTTTCTACAGTAAATACTTCAATTCCATCTTATGTCTCTACTGGGGCGAGACCTAAAGAAATTGCTGCTTTACCTTTTGAAAATGTTTTTTTTTTTAAATCTCCCGGCCCCTTTCAGGCTGCTGCAGATGCAGAACAGGGGCCGGAGCTCCAGCTATGGACAGAAGAAGTGGAAACTATCCACAGAGAATGAATATTTGATGGAGGAGAGCACCAGAAAGAGAGATCTTCATTAGTGTAGAATTTATCTTCAGTCTCCTTAACACCTGAGCAAGTAAGCATCTTGGATAGAGGGCTAAGTTTTGTACCCTCTCAACTCGTTTTATTAGAGGATGTATTGCTTGACATTAAACTGTTTATGTGTAATGTAGCTCTCAAACTGATGTTTGGGGAACGTACTAACTTTTCTGCAATACCTAAACAAGCAAGTACTTTTGTTCCACAGTTGCCTCCTGTGTTGGAAACTTTTTACAGAACTGTTGAAAAGGAATTATTTAATACTGATTTGAGGAAAAATCATTTTTATAATTTGACACATGCAGACTATAAAGCGTTATATGAACTACGGACTAATAATAAATTGACTATAAGTCCAGCTGATAAAGGGGGATCCATAGTGATCCTTGATGCTGTTAAATATGATTTGACTATGACTGCTATGCTTAATGATGCTTCCACCTATGAACGTATTACTGAAAATCAGTTATATTGTATTACTCATAATATATACAATAGTTTGTATGAATTACTAATGGAAAAAGCTATTGACAAAGCACTTTATGATTCTCTGTTAGTGCTTGAACCTATGATACCAGTTATACATGGCTTACCGAAGCTGCATAAATCCCTTACTGACCCACCCCTACGCCCAATAGTTTCGGGCAGGGCCACTGAATTTATTTCCATCTATTGAGAGGGACAATTATAGAAACCAATGGGGAAGGCTGTGGCTGTTTTGAAGGATACTGAACATTTTTTAAGTAGTTTGGGTGTATTTGCTAGAGGGCATGGTATGTTTTCTGAAGATACCATTCTTGTAAGTATGGATATACAGATGCTCTTTACTATAATACCCCATGATTTGGGGATAATATCTTTAAAAAAAATTTGAAGGGAGAATGCTGATTATTCACCGGAATTGATAGATTGTATAGGCACTCTGATGGAATTACTGCTATGTAATAATGTTTTCTTATTTGATGAAGTTGTTTTTAGGCAAAGGACTGGAGTAGCTATGGGGACTCCATGCGCTAACAGTTATGCCAATCTGGTATTGGCTGACTGGGAGCACATGGCAGTCCTCTCTGGCCATGAATGTTCTTCTAATCTTTTGTATTATAAACGTTTTATGGATATTTTTATTTTATGGCATGGCTCTGAGCTAGATCTTATGAGGTTTGTGCAATATCTTGAATCTACTAGTAATTGTTTTAGATTTGTATTGAGTCATTCACAAACATGTACTGATTTTTTAGATACCAAGATTACATTGGTTGAAGGTACTTTATCTAGCTCCCTCCATAGGAAAGCATGTAGGAAGATCCCAAACAGGTTTTTAATAATATTGCTAAAGGACAATATTTACGGATGTCATGTTACATACAGATGATGATCAGTGCAAGGAAGCCATGCTATGCCTCAAAGATGAGCTATTAGCAAGGGGCTATAATGAACAATCATTAGATAATAGCTTGAATATTGTTACTACCATGCGCTCTGATAGAGGTCAACCATTTTTTCATCGGTCTTATGTCCCCTTAAGAGTAATGTACGTGATGCTGCCTCTACTAATGTTAGACTGTCTTTGACCTATGGAAATAATATTCAACAAGTTTGTGATGTGGTTAAGAAGTTCTGGCCTGTTTTACTTTCTGATGATAAGGTTAAGGGTAATGTAGGTGTTAAACCTTGTTATACATTTAAAAGTAATCTTTCTCTTAACAGACAGCTTTGTTATAAAACAGCCCATGCTCCACTGCTTTTATCTGATCGTCAGGGTACTTATGCTTGTAGACACTGTAAAGCGTGCATTTATATATCTTCTACACAAGAATTTCAGCACCCTGTAGTTGATTATTTGTTTAAACCATGCTTCTATGCTGACTGTAGGTTGAAAGGATTAATTTATTTGGCTAGATGCAAGTCTTGCACATCTTTTTACGTAGGCAAGACAGTTAGAATGCTGAAAGAGCGTATTTTACAACATACGGGGGATATCAAATGAGTGAATTTGTTAAATGCATTGGCTAAACATGTTTCTTTGGCACCAGGGCATTCTTTTGTCTTTAGTGTTTTGCAGCTTGTACATACCAGTAAGAGAAGGGGAGATTTTAATAATAAAACAGAAAATGAGGCTGCAGGCAGATAAACTGCTAGGAATTAATTAATCTGTACCTTTAAAACCTACTTTAAAAAAACGAAGCATACATCAATCATTTATGTTTTATTTGATTGGTTAATTGATTTTGATTATATAAATACATATACCTGTAATGTTCTCTTATGGATCTGATGAAGCACTATGTGTGAAAGCGCTTATCCTTTGTAATAAAGTTTTTTACTTTTTCAGTCTTGGTGGAAGCTTGGTTACTCTGTTGGTCATGGAACATATAATAATTGCTGGCGTGTACAGCCACCACAGTCAAGTGGTGATGCCTAGAGGAATTCATACATTTCTTGCAAGAAACACAAGAGGGAAAAATAATAGTGGCTGGAGATTTAAATTTACTAGAAACAGTCTGGAATAATATTGATTCAAAAAGATTAGCAAGGCAATTATTTACAACATATGTTCAGGAACAATTGTTTCAGAATGTAAAAAAAAAAAAAACTACCACGGAATGGAGCATAGTAAACATTTTTAGTGTTCCTAAAGTAATTACTGTTGTTTCAAGTCAAGTTTTACCACCGTTGATATACAGTGATCATGGGGTTATTAAGGTAAATTTGTTGCTAGATAATTCTGCCAAACTGAAATCTAATCTAATGCACAGATTAATAACAGATTATATGAAAGCAAAACAATCACTATGCAAAACTAATTGGAGTGATGCGTTCAGTGGAAAAATGCAAAAAGAATGTAGAAAGTTTCAAAAGAGAATTTGTTTGAAGGCAAAAAATAAAATAAAAAAAAAATGTTTTAACATCAGGATCTTGGCACACAACATCAAGAGAATATATTTCCATAAGAACAAGATACTTGATTAAAGTGAAAAACGAAATACATAAGAAATGGAAAAGAAGTTCAACTACTACTTTGAAAACAGAAATAATGAAGATGGACAAATAAATTAAGCATAGTGTGAGACAACGTCAAGAAAAAATTTGAAGAAAATTTATATAAGGATATTTAGCATAATAGGAAACCATTTTATAGGTATACAAGATGTGGAAGGACTAAAGACATACAAATTGATAAACAGTGTGTAGGTTCTAGAATGTATTCTCAGACACAACTGATTACAGATATATTTACAAAATCTTATGATAAACAGTTTAGCTTAACAAAGGGGGTGATAAATTGTCATAGTGACATCCAGGTAATCTCAGTTATTGAAATCAGGTTAGATTATACTGAAAAAGAACTATGCAAACCGGGTCCAACAAAGCACAGGGAGGAGATGAAATCAATAACAATGACCTGAGAACTCTTCAGCAAGAACTTACAGTACCAATACATCTATTTACTTGGTTGTATAAATATGGTCAGATTCCTCAGGATTAGAGACATGCACTTATTCATATTGTTTTAAAGGAAAGGGGGAGTAGGACAAACCCAGAGTCATACTGACCCTTAATTCTACTTTCACATTGTGGAACAATAATGGAGAAGGTAATACTGGATAAGTTATTGCCAGAATTGTGAAGGCTGAGACTTGAAACCACACATCAACATGCATATGTTGAAACAGATTATTACCCCCGTAACATGATGTTCTACAATATAACAGCTACAAATGAAAATTTGTGCTGTGATATAATTTATATAGATTTAGCTTCAGCATTTGATAGGAGCACACATAAAACACTGATCAATAAATTAGAACTAGGTATTGATGTACTCTTGATAAAATGGATAGCTGCATGACTTATAAATAAGACATGGCAAGTATCATACAGCAACTGGACAAGTGAAATTCTTGGCTGCAATCAGGGTGTCCCACGGGGTTCTGTCCTAGGTCCATACTTGTTTAGATTGCATCTTTCAGAGCTATCTTTTTCATCTAAGGTGTTCTACAATCTATATGCAGATGACTTGAAACTGGGTAAACTGATTACATGTGTTAAAGATAGGGCATGTCTGCAAAAGAACTAGACTAAACTGACCATTTCGGCACAGGAGAATAATATGCTGATAAATGCATCAAAAACTCAGCATATAAGATTTGAGAGACATAAATTGAAAGGTGAATATTTAATACAGCCCGCAGTGACTGAAACCGTAGATTCATTTAAAGACTTGGGTTATATGGGTAGATCCAGCTTTGAGTTTTTCTAATCATATCAACCAACTGGTTAATGACAGTTATAGAACTACAAGTTGTGCAAAAAGTTTTATACAGTCTAAGAAATCAGAAATGAATTCACTGTTTGCTAGTTACATTAGACCGAAACTTGAGTATGGAACAACAACACAGAAACTTAATAAGAAAACAAGCATCAGTAAACTGAAAATAGTACAGAGAAAATATGCCAAGGGCCATGGATGTGAAAATATAAGTTATTATGAAAGACTAAAACACCTGAACTTGTAGTGTTTCATACAGATATTTAAGAGTCCCAGCTTCATGTACACCAATTTCAGTTTTAAACCAGAATTACAAAGTGTTTGTCTGTAATATCTAAAGGTACTTCCAAAATAGATCAGTATGGTTTTGTGGAGGATAGGCAAACATTTGACAATATTAAACAATGATGATCCGGAATGAAGCTGAGTGAAAGAAAATGTCACTATTACAGGTGGGTGGATGCAGGGAATGTATACACCAGGGTCTATTGTGATTTTATGAGAAGGGTAATGGTACCTTTTCCATTCTCTGATAAAATAATAATTAGGAGAATGTAAGAGGGGTCAGAGTCAAGAATTCAGGTGGGAGGGTTTCTAATCAACAAGCTGTGTTTGAACAGAGGAACCAGGCAGGGTGTCCTCTTTCCCCTTTGTTATTCGCATTATACTGAGAAAGAAAGTATAGTTGTTTACATAAACTTACCGTAACAGTAAATGTTCTAATGATCACTGCTGCACTAGCTTAAGCTATATGGGTTAAATAATGCAAGGATATAACAACCCACCAGCTACCAAAGCTTCAGGGCATCTTCCATGGACCCAAACAGTTAGCTTGAGGTGAACTGACTAAAAAGACAGGTTGGGGCACCAAGCCCTTATGAGCTTTCATGCCAACAGAGCAAGAGAGAGGCTGAGCCTTGAAAGGACAAAGCTAGAAACAACAAAAAATAAATGAAAACATACTGGCAAAAACAACACACCAAAAAACAAGAGGGGATGAAGGGAGGGAGCGGCTACTGCAGCAGTGATAATTTGAACATCTACTCTATTTTATACTTGCATAACTAAACTAGGATCTTCAAATTGATCAATGCTGCAGTAGCCTAAGCTATAAGGGTGGATTACCATAGCTTAAAAATTTTGGGAGGTGGAAGGAAGAGAGTCCAGGAGCCCCTGGAGAATGGCCCTGGCAAAGCCTAATCTAGACCAAGAGGGAATCAGGCTTATACTGCTTTGTAGAACTATGTACAGAGGACCAAGCTGCTGCTTGTAGAACAGTCCCAGAATCCAACACTTTCTAAAATGCCATAGATTAATCCAGGGCACTGGTAGAGTAGCCCTTGACCCTGCCTGAAAAGTTTTGTTGTGGTGAGTATAACAAAAGTTGATAGCCTTAAACAATCATTGGTAATTACGTTGCTTTGACATAGATTGTCCGTCCCTTCTTACCTTCAAAAGAAATTGATCTGAAAGATTAAGTTTTGTCAAGACAGTACTTGAGTTGTGTGCAGTCATCCAATGGATGGAGTATCATTTCTCCTTCATTTTTAGGTTCAGGAAAGAAAATGGGGAGATGGACACTTTGGCTTAAAGTAAACTTGGATACCAACTTTCTTCCTCTACATTTTCTCCTCTCTTCCTCTACCCCTGGACTCCCTCTCCTCTCCATGACAGACTCTCTCCTCCCTTCTTTCCTCTCTCTTCCCCCTCCTCCCTTAAACCTTCCTTGTCCCTATAAACCTTTGTAACTAAATTTACTACTCCCTGCTTTTAAGTATCAATATGGGATTAGAATTCTTTACAGTATTTAGTATTTTAAAGTATTAGACATTTTCATAAAAATGATGTAATTTATAAACTGTACTTTTCTGCTGTAAAAATGCTATATTGTTAATATTCTATTCAATTTTCAATTAGATCCTTATAAGCTGTATCTTATAGTAATTGACTTTATGTAATGTATAATGTATATAGTGGTAGTTTCTCCTCGGGCCTCTGCTGAAAATGGACATGTATGTATCAGACTAGACTAGCCCGGTCAAAATGTAAAATAAATAAATAAATAAAATAAAAACTCCTACCTATGATCTCATCTCGTATCTCTTCTGATCCTATGATCCCTCCTCCCTACTCCCTCTCCCTCACCACTCGCCCTTACTCTCTCTCTCTTCCCTTTCTCTCTCCACCTCCCTCTCTCCCCTAAACCTTGTATGTGCTACCTTTACCCTTACTACCTTTCTAAATTACTACTCCTGCTTTTCATTTCCATGGGGATTCAATATTCTTTTAGTATTTAGTATTTTTAGTATTAGACATTTTCTGTAAAAATGATGTAATTTTGTGACTGTACTACACTGTAAAAAAAAAAATGGTTGTGTCTATAATATTCTGCTTCTGCTTTCAGATAGTCTAAGCTGTATATCTTATAGTAATTGACTTTATGTAATGTATCAGTATATAGTGGAGCTTTTCTCCTCGGGCCTCTGCTGAAAATGGACATGTATCCAGCCAGACTAGCCCGGTCAACAAATGTAAAATAAATAAATAAATAAAATAAAAATTTAGGCATAAAAGAAGAATAAGGTTTCAAAGAAACCCCTTCCATGTGGAAAATGAGGTAGAGTTGACAAGCCACAAGAGCTTGCAACTCAGATACAATTCTTACAGAATTCTGAACAATTAGTCAAACTGTTTTCCAAGTTAAGGACCTCACGTCAGCCAAGTTAGGTGGTTCAAATACAGCAAGTGTTAGAAAAATATAAGTCCGGTATCACCACAGGTCTTTAATTTATAGTCCTTTAGTCTTCACAGTAGTTTAAAACAATGTAAGCGCTTTCGGGTTTTAACCAAACCCTTCTTCAGACATATAGCTAATGACAATTTTCGGAGTGCATTTAAATGAAAAAAGGTGCCAAAAAGGCTTTAGAACCACTTTTAAAATCTCAGTAAATACCATTGTTGCCCACTAGATGGTATCAAAGACAAACTTTTCAATGGAAAATATATATATATAAAAAGAATACATTCTGAAACAATTACTGTGATATCCATTCACTTCCAAAACTGTTCAAGTGCAAACTTACTGTTAATTACACATCTAAAGACTCATCATATAAAATGTTGTGACAGTTATTTCATACTTGTTATTTATTTAATGTTTCAAGGGTCTATCTTTTAAAAAAGGTTTTATAGAGATTCTTTCATTCAAACCTATAGCTGTGGTGGTGGTGCTGCGGTAGCATTGTCGCCTCACAGTAAGTTGTTGTCCTGTTCGATTCTCAGCTAGAGCGTCTTCTGTGTGGAGACATGCATGAATGGGCATACCTTGGCTGAAGGTTGTGTGTCAGGGTTGGCAACTCGGCACGTAAAAATCTACTGCCAATCATTAGCGGACCGGAGTTCCGCTGTGGCAACCCCTAACCGGGAAAAGCCGAAAGACACAACAACAAACCTATGCCTTTGTCTGACTGCATCCTGATTATCCATTTTATTTCCTGTTGCTCTGTATAATTCTTTATATTTCCTATTCTTTTGCTTCTACTTATTAGCTCTATCACCATAAATTTAAATTTATGACTTAGATCATGTTCTAGTGTGTGTCTGGCTAGAGCATTGGTCTCATCTTCTTTGTTAATAGCATAAACATGCTCTCTTACTCTCTCTCTTAAGGTACAATTAGTCTTACCTATATAATAACTAGAGCATTTGACACAACCTGCTAAACATATTAAATTCCTGGATTTACAGTCTGCATAGTGTCTAAAAGTATATATCTTTTCATTATCTGGATGTTTAAAGCTATTGGAACCTAGCATATATGAACATTGGTTACAATTTCTGCAGGGAAAAGTTCCTTGTCTATCAGATGTTATTTTCTTTCTTTTGGTCTTCTTTGTAACACAGTAATCTTTTTAGAGATTTACTATTGCTGTAACCATATCTCGGTTGTTGACCTACAATACTACATATTTCTTCATTTATGGTTAAAATTGCCCAATTTTTACTAATAACTTTATTCACATCCATACTATTACTAGAGTATGGTATATTCAATCTCATTTGTGTACCTGATTCATGCTTGTCTGTTTTTATAATATGTGTATTTCTATTTCCATAGTATGGTCTTCCTTTTCCTTTCCTATCTATTATCCTTGTATCATTCAATACTTCTCTTTCATGCATGGAATATCTCCTTGTAGCAAATTCATTAATTAATTGTTGTAAAGTTTGTTCACATTATACCATTTTCACTAGTCAGGTTGTAGATCCTTATTCCTTGATTTCTAATTATGTTCTGATGTACATGTCTAGGGTGCATGCTTGTGCGATGAAGAAGACTGTTTTTCCTGCAATCCTTTCTATATAGCATAGTAATAAGTCTTCCATTATCTTTGTTTATAAATACATCCAAAAATTCAATCCCTGTTTTGGACCATTTCCCTTCATATTTTAAGAAATTAGTTGTTTGGTTTATATATTCAATAAATTAACTTAATTCTGTTTCATTGCCCTCCCATAGGAAGAAGACATAATCTACAAATCTTTTGTAGTATCTTATATTTTTGACATATGCTTTATCCATGATGTATGTCTTCTCCCATTGGGCCATGACTAAATTTGCGTAGGAGTTCGCACAGGGTGTTCCCATTGCTACCCCTTTCGTCTATAAATTCTACCTTCATACATAAATACATTATTCTCTAAGATCAATTCCAATAGCAATAAGCATCTCATTCTAGTAGTGCTAATTACATCCTTTGTACATAGTAATTTCCTTAAATAATCAAGGCCTTCTTCATTGGATATCACTGTAAAAAGGGATTTAACATCTAATGTTACAAGCCAAATACCAGATATATCATTGATATTATGTACACATTCAGAAAGTGTTTCAAGGAATTCCTTGGTGTCTCTAATTATGGTGTTGCTGTTAAATACAATTTCTTTGAGTTGTCTTTCCACATATATTGAGAGTGGATCTGTTAACCACCCTCTACTTGAAATAATAGGTCTCATTTTGGGATTAATAGCATTTTTATGAATTTTGGGAAGACCTCTATAAGTGGGAATAACTGGCAATTCTGTTAGAAAATACTTGTACAATTCAGGATCAATAACTTCACACATTAATAAATCATATAAATTACTATGCATGTTATTAATAATTCTGTTCAATTGTGTAGCTTCAATCAGTTTGTAAGTTCCATCATTTAACATTGCATATATTTCATTACCATAATATTGTTTGTCTAAAATAACAATGGCTCCCCCTTTATCCGTTGGTCTAATAACAATCTGTTCATTTTTAACTAATTCATCCAGTGCTACATATTCTTCTCTACTTAAATTATAGAAATGTTGTTTACTGTTACGTTTCTCATTATTCAGCATTTGTATAAAATCTTTCTCACATGCTTGTCCAAATGCTTCTAGCAGTGGATGTAAAGCAGGTGTAAAGGCACTTGTTTTTTTAAAAATATTATATCCAGTTTCATGATCTTTGTTATACAACATTTTTAAAGCCACATTCCTAACAAACTTTTTTACTTCTAAAATAAAATCTACAGTATCAGTTCCTTTGGCTGGTATGAATGATAACCCTTTATTTAAAAGGGATTTCTCATGACTGTTCAACTCATAATTAGATACATTTACAATTAATTCTGACTCACTTGTCTCTGTGTTTTGTTCTGTGACATTACTATGTCTTCTGATATTTTCCGTTTTCTGTTCATCTTTGCTGGAGTCCATTTCTTCTGCTCTCGAATCGGCAGTGGATACTAATAAAAAAACACATTTAATTCTGATTGACCTGCATTAGCTGTTATTTGTTTTCTTCTAACATCTCCTGTAGATAATGAAATGGAGCTGTTAGAAGTATATGCCGGTCTTCACTCATTATTGGTCACGTCTTTCACTTCATTAGTTATTGCTACTTCTTTTGTTGTTTCTATATTACCCATTTGGTGGCCAGTAGAGCTGGATGGTTGATCAGTGAGTGAGGCCAAAGTCTCATTGCTGTTCACTGTTTTTGGCACAGCTTTACTGGTTCCATTCTCATCTCCTGGAGCTCCCATGGGTTGAGACGTAATGCTGGTCTGCTGTGGTTTCTTAGTTTGATTTGAATATGAAGGTTTACTCTGTTGTGTAGATAATGTCGATTCTCTAGATGTCCTAGACTTTCTCGGCCAAGAGAACACATTGCCGACACTAAAATCCCTTAAGTCACGTTCAAGTTTCTTCTTTTTATCTAATAACAGTCTATGTTCTAGCATGAATATCTGTGACAGTATTTCTTCATGAAACACAATGAAATCCCTTTCTTTTACAAGCTTTTTCAGCTCCGTTTGTAGGATCATAGTTTCATGACTTATTTCATTCTCATTTTCCATATATTGTTCAATAAGAAGCCTTATGTAAGAGAAACTGGTTTCAATATTAAGTTTTTGCCATTTGGCTAAAAGTTCAGGATAAATTGTCCCATAGGTTGGCATTTTTTAAATTCTTAATCCTCTGGGAACTACATGGAAGCAAAGACATGCCTCCATGTGTTTACGTTGCCACTGTATATTCTTTAGTTTAGTTGTTAAATTCTCTATTTTACGTGTTAATTGAAGTACATTTATTGTATGCATACTATTTTCTGCTATTTCATTTGCGCTAGCAATAAAAAGTTCAGTTCTTTGAAATTGCAACAATGCATTAGTTTCTGCTTACAGCAAACGTTTAAAGGCTTCAGTTACATTAAAAGTCTCTACCTTTGTTTTCTTGTTGTATCAAATTGGAACTTTGTTCAATTCCACAGACATTTTCTTCAGCCCTGTTCAGCCCTGTCCCTTTAATTTGCCAAAAGTCAAAGTATTCAATAAATCCAAGAGCAATTTTCAAGGGCAAAGGTACCAGCAATGCAAATTGCAGAGAAAATACTAGGAAAAATATACGTCGGTTATCACCACAACTCTTTAATTTATAGTCCTTTATTCTTCACAGTAGTTTAAAACAATGCAAGCACATTCGGGTTTTAACCAAACTCTTCTTCAGACATATAGCTAATGACAATTTTCAGAGTGTATTTAAATGAAAAAGGCACCAAAAAGGCTTCAGAACCACTTTTAAAATCTCAGTAAATACCATTGTTGCCCACTAGATGGTATCAAAGACAAATTTTTCAATGGAAATTCACTGTGAGTGTTAAATAATTCAAGATCTACTTTGCGTCTAAAATGTATATAAAAAATATATATATATAAAGAATACATTCTGAAACAATTATCTACTGTGATATCCATTCACTTCCAAAACTGTTCAAGTGCAAACTTACTGTTAATTACACATCTAAAGACTCATCAAGTAAAATGTTGTGACAGTTATTTCATAATTGTTATTTATTTAATGTTTCAAGGGTCTATCTTTTAAAAAAGGTTTTATAGAGATTCCTTCATTCAAACCTATAGCTGCGGTGGTGGTGCTGCGGTAGCGTGGCTGCCTCACAGTAAGATGTTGTCCTGTTCGATTCTCACCTAGAGCGTCTTCTGTGTGGAGACATGCATGAATGGGCGTACCTTGGTTGAAGGTTGTGCGTCAGGGTTGGCAACTCTGCACGTAAAAATTTACTGCCAATCATTAACGGACCGGAGTTCCGCTGTGGCGACCCCTAACCGGGAAAAGCCGAAAGACACAACAACAACAAACCTATACCTTTGTCTGACTGCATCCTGATTATCCATTTTATTTCCTGTTGCTCTGTATAATTCTTTATATTCCCTATTCTTTTGCTTCTACTTATTAGCTCTATCACCATAAATTTAAATTTATGACTTAGATCATGTTCTAGTGTGTGTATGGCTAGAGCATTGGTCTCATCTTCTTTGTTAATAGCATAAACATGCTCTCTTACTCTCTCTCTTAAGGTACGATTAGTCTTACCTTTATAATAACTAGAGCATTTGACACAACTAGCTAAATATATTAAATTCCTGGATTTACAGTCTGCATAGTGTCTAAAAGCACAGTAAGTGTTAACTTCAATAACACAAAAATAAGAAATCAAGGACAGCCACCAGTTTTCTAAGAGTCCTCTTATGCAAAACCTCTTTCAAACACATTTTAACATGACAATGCACTGAATGAGGAGGATCCACAGGCAGACACGCTGAAATGGGCAATAAATGAACCATGATGGAGGAGTAAGTAACTTACAAAGATATAGTAAAACCATAGAAAATTAGTCCTAAATGAATGCTGGTTATGTTGCTGGCACCAACTAGAAAAGCTTTGCTATTTGCTAATATACAATTTTCTAGTAACAGCCTTTCTTGCCTCCATTAGCATCTGCTGCACATCCTCAGTAAACAGGTACCTCTAAAGGGAATTAAGACCTTATCATCCAGGCAGTCACAACTGAAACTAAATGATACATATATAATCCAAAAACAAAATGGTGCATGCTTAAACAGATGTGGTGCTCGGAACATACACACTTCAGGCACAAACATTAAATCCAGCACTCATAGATAAATCCAACCTTATGGTCAAATCCAGAAGAAAGGGACCCATAACACAAATAAGTGTGTAGAAAACTTTTATTCCAGTAGAACAAACATTCAAGCAGCTTGTATAGCGGCCATTCGGCTCCAACAAACAAACCACCAGTATTTATATATCATAGTCCCCATTCAGTTAAAGATATACACATTTAAAAGTGCACATTCCCTAATCCAAAAGGCATATTTTGTTAGAAAAAACACAACAATCAACATTGTGTACATACATATAACCCATCACTTGTATATTTATATTCTCTTGTTTGAACCAGGACACATATGCATAAAAATACTCATTTGTTATAAACACATAGTGTTGACCAAAAAGTCAGGAAAGAGACAGTGAAATATATTTCAAACATCACCAGTGATCATTAAGTCCAGGCTTACATAAAGCCCCCAACTTAACCATCCACATTCTTTCTTTTTTGTCTAAAAGCTCATGTTTGCTTATGTCTGACATTCTATCCCCTTTCACTACATCAATTCCAACAAAAAGGAATTGTGCTGAAGTATGTTCTAATTTGTGTTTATAGAGTGCACTTTTGACGTTTACAACTGATATCACTAACATGCACTGCGATTCTATTCTTCAGATTTCTGGAGGTCTGCCCGACGTAAAATGCCTCACATTGGCAGACCACCATATAAACTACCCACTCAATACAAGTTATCAGACACCTGATGTCAAATACTTTTGATGTGTTAATTGATGAGAATGACTTGGTCCGTGATACCACCCTACAATATACACAATTCCTACAAGCATTGCTACCCCTAGGTACATAGTTATATTCATTATCTTTGGGCCAATCAATCTTTTTGTACCAAGAAAGCAACTCCTCAATATTCTTCCCACTTCTATAATTATAGGAACATCTAACATCTAGGCATTGGTCAAAAAATGGGTCAAATTTCAATATTTCCCAATGTTTGGCAACTACTTCCCTGATTTTGAAAATATTTGTACCATAATTTATAACAAATCTAAGCTTAGAATCGGTTGTATCTGATAATACAGTTCTATTAGTCTGTGATATGTCAACATTTCTGCTCCTTAAAAAGTTGACTCGGTCATAACCAGATGCCTTAGTTTGTTCTTTCATAATACTATTTTTCTGGTAGTCCCTTCTTATAAATCTGTTATCCATGTCCACTAATTCAATTTTGTATCCCTCATCTTCACTGCAGATATGCCTAAGTCTTTGAAATTGTGATTTCAGTATATTAGCAGTGATGTGCTTAGGGTGATAGCTACTGGCTTTCAAAATGGCATTTTTAGTAAACAGTTTCCTATATAGACTGGTAATCATACAACCATCTGTTTTCTTGCTTATTTTGACATCTAAAAAATCAATACTATTTATTTCAATTCTATCAGTAAACACAAGTCCAAACTCATTGGAATTCAAATATTTACAAATCTTGACCAATCAATAATAGTTCCTGACCAAATGCCCCAGCAGTCATCTAGGTAGCAATGCCACATCATTAAATCTTCTTTAAATGGGTTCATATCTCTGTATACTAACTGCCATTCCAAATACCCCATAAAGAGGTCAGCATAAATTGGTGCGGCTGTAGTGCCCATGGCAGTTCCCTTCATTTGTAGATAACAGTCATCACAAAAATAAAACACGTTATGTTCACTACAAATTGCACAAGGGTAATCAAGAAATCAACATGCCTAGACGAATACATGCCATACATTTCAAGCCAACGTTTTAAGGCCCAAACACTCCCACTATGTGGGACGTTCGTGTACAAAGATTGAACATCCAGGGTACAGAGAAAAGAATTGGGACTCACTTGCAAATCATTCATTAGACATAAGAAATCATTAGAATATTTTAATTTAGCTCTCACCAGATATAATAGTGGTTTTAACTGATGTTCAAGATATAATGACAAAGGTTCTGTTAAAGAGCCTCTCCCTGACACTATAGGTCTTTCTGGAGGTTTTATAAATGTTTTGTGTACCTTTGGAAAAATACAGAATCTCTGGGGCTTACGGTCATCCACTACAAGTTGTTTATATAGAGATTTATATAGAGATTGTGCTGTATCTCCATATGACATAACATTCAAAAGAAATACATCTATTTTCCTTTTGAAATCCACAGTAAGATCAAGTGGCAGTTTATGATAAAAACTGCCATCATTCAACTGTCTCAAAGCCTCCCGCACATAGTCAGCTCTTGCCATATTACTATAGCAAACCCCTTGTCAGCCTTAACTACCACTGTATTTTTGTTATTTATTAATTTCATTAGTGCATTTCTTTCTAGCCTAGTCAAGTTGTCACCAAAATCTCTAAAAATCACATTCTGGTTTATGTGCAAGTCATGCAACACCATGTCTTCAAATGTTCATAAAAATCAGTGAGCTACTCTATAAACATTCTCAAAGCCGTTCATTGTATTAAACACCAAAATAAGTGCACTGAATAAAGGATTTAGCTATGTACCATCATGCTTTACCTCTGAATTTGTTGTATGCTTAGATGTTAAACATTTCTGTAGAAATTAAAATTTAAAGTATTTTTTCAACACCAAAACTGATACCAGTAATGTCTCTATGGATGTTTTTCATTTTAGGAAATCTACTTTTCAGCCCGCCGCCCTATCACCCTAGAGTGAAATTATTTTGGTGACAACTTGATTTTTAGAAGCTGCAGAAAAGGCACTAAGAAGGCTGGTAGGACTGGTGGAATGGCAGAAGGTGAAGGGGTATCCATTTGTAGGAGTTCATAATACCGCTTTTGGACTTCAGATATTCCTGTGGAGTCCCATCTGAAAAATTCTCTCATCTGAGAGATGGTTTCTCCAAAGGTAAGGTCCTCCCCAGGGGAATCCGCCTCAGCAGAGTCCTCCTCCTGGGAGGTATATCCTAGAGGGGAAGGTATTTGTGAAGCATAAGACAGAAAATCCTCTGAAGAGGAATGAAGAGTCTTCGGCTCTACTGTAAGAAGTTCTACAGTATGAGGCCTAGGGCTGAGTGGCAGCCAGAGGAGAAGCAGACATAAGGCCTAAGGGTTATAAAGGCATTAAACTAACTCTGAGAGAAATCAGGCAAGCTCTGAGGAAATGAAATCAGATGTTTGGTTTTCCGTTTCTTTTTTTAAGAAGAAACAGGCCTGGAGGGCGTAGGCAATAAGGAGGGCCTAAGTTCAGAAGCCTCACTAATGGTGGAAGGACTGTTCTGGATGCCCGTAGTGAGCCGAGGTTCCCCCTCGTCGTCAGCGTCCGACGTCTGTGTTACCTTAATGGGTGTGCTTTCAGACCTTGGTTTTGTGGCCTCCAGAACAGTACCCGCTATACCAGAGTTGGCTGGTTCCATACATTTCTCTAGGCTTACCTCAGCCACAGGGGAATGCTGGGTGGAAGAGGTGTAGCAGTAGGCTCAGGCCTGGTAACGTTGGCCTTCTTATTTGGTGGCCTGACGGTATGGCCGGGCGGTCATTCCCTCACAAAAGTGAGACATTTGAGGTTTTGGTTCTGTAGATATGTATTAAGGGCATGCAGATGGCAATGCAGAGTCTTTGGGACAAAGGCCTGACAAATCACACAGGACGTATGGTCGTGTTTGGGCCCCAGGCAAAAAAGACACAGGATTGTGGGGGTCGTTTGTAGGATCTTACGTCCACACCTACACTTTCCTTTTCTGGAATGACGTGAACCTGGGCCGGTATGAAAAAAAAACAAAAACAGCAAGAGAAAGGCTCAGAAAGGCTCCAGTGGGGTACTTATCTTTAAATCACAGGATCAGATGGCAGGATGAGCTGAAGTTCGAATGGCAGCACAGAAGTTTTGAGGAAGGCACATACAGGCGTCACTTTTATTGCCCACGCATGCTACAGCCAACACCAGATGTCCCACGTACCTTGCAGTGACTAAAGCTTTTATATACTAACCAAACATTCAGGTCGCTAGGTGGAGGCCAGGTTATGAATACTGCAACGTGAGAATAAAAGGACATCTATAGGAATCCATCAGTGGAAGTAAGAAAAGATTGGGAAGAGAGAATAAACAATTCAGAACAAAACAATGGGATGAAACTTGTATTGCTCCCAAATAAGCAACAAAATTGAAAATATTTAGGATTTTTGCCTGGACGTTTTTGTACAGATACCGTTATACCCCAATCAGACTCCAAAGAATTTTGTAGATGGCAAATTCTGATTGGAGGGGATATACACAACCTGGAGGGGAGTTTGAACTTTGACAGCCAATTCTCAGACTTGCTGAGCTAGTCTGCAAAGAAGGTAAGACTTTGTCTCCCCCTGTTTGTTTACATACCAGAGAAGAGCCATGTTGCCTTTGTAAACTTTTAGAGGGCCTGAACACCCAGCAGGAATGCCCTCATTTCTTTTATATTGATGTGTTCTCTTCTTTGAGAGGGGGATCAGGGCCCTTGTGCTTTTATGGAGCAGAAAGCTGCTCCCCATCCTGTGTCTGAGGCATCTGTGAACACCTCCTAAACCAGTGGTAAAGGATGGAGTGAGAGACCTGGGTTGGCAGTTAGCTGTTGAATTCACCAGGTAATTTCCCTTTTCAGGTAAGGGAGAAGGGGAACTGGGAACTCTAGGGGGTATGCATGTTGCATCCACACCAATTTCAGAAACCACTGTAGTTTCCTCATGTGTAGTTTTGCCAGGGGAAGCACTGGGATGGTGGATGCCATGAAGTTCAAGGGTTCTGAGAAACGTCCTGGCTGTCATGTGAGTCAGTGGAATGAGGCTTTGGAAAAAGGAAATGAGCTGCTGAACCTTATGAGTGGGGAGACCAACCTTCATAAGGTCTGTTTGTAGCCTGCATCCCAGAAATATCTGGTCTTGGGATACAGAAAGAGCAGATTTCTGGAAGTTTATTTTGAAACGGAGAGACTGAAGGATGGAGATGGCGGAGTTTAGATTGCGTTCCAGTGCTCCTCAACTGACTGCTTGAAAGAGATCATTATCCAGGTATGGGAAGACCTGAGTGATTTGAAGTCTGCAGTACACTATTACTGGGGCTAGACATTTCATGAATACCCTTTGGGAGGTGGAGAGACCAAAAGGCAAGGCAGAGAATTGAAAGTGCCAGGAAGCCACAGAGAATCTTAAAAACTTCCTGTAATTGGGATGAATAAGGATGTGTAGGTAAGCATCCTTTATGTAGGCTTGTGGGGTACCGGGGAAAAGAGTTTACAAGGTTAGCATTCTGAATGTTGGTACTTTCAGGAAGGTGTTGAGGTAGGAAAGGCCGAGGACAGATCTCCATGGGGCCCTCTTTCCTTGGTTCCACAAACATCCTTGAATATAACCCTTTTCCCCTTTAACTGGATGGTGCCTTGATCCAGCAGGTCTCATAGCACATTTGAGAAATGTGGCAGTTGATTTCTGGGATGTTGAGTGATGCCCCTGAAGGATGGGAGAGAATTCCATACCATGAAGTAGCCCTTTTTTATGATGGAGAGCACCCAGGCATCCTGTGTTATGTTTTCTATGCTGGAAAGGAAAGGGGAAGGTGTAGAGAAAGGGGGGAATGTTTTGGTGTCCAAACAGTCAGATGGACAGGACCCAGGTCTGTCTGGAAAGGATGGTTTTTAAGGTGGGGTTTGTAGTGGAGTCCTAAGGTGCTGAAGTCTCTTGCCAGACTTTTTTGACTTAGCTGGGGGAGGCCATGATTGCCTAACAAACAATGGCTTAGAAGAGCAGTTCCTTTGAAATTCTGGTACAGGGGAGCTCAGGGTGTGTTTTAGTTCCTGCATCTCTTTTCTCTTCTCCTGTAAGGTTTTGAACAGTTCTACATCAGCAGGGCCAAAAAGGGCTGAACTGTCTAGGGGGGCATCCATGACTCTGGACTTGATGTCCACTGGTACAGGTTGTAGTCTCAGCCAAGCAAATCTTCTCAGGACTGAGCTTGTGGCAGCTGCTCAAGCTGAAGTCTCCACAGCACCATAGATAGATGTTATAGAGTGTTGGGCCACTTGAGAGGAAGCTCCTATCAGGGATGATGCCAAAGACTTTTTCTCCGAGTCTGGCATATCAGAAAGTTTGGACAGGAGTTCCAAGGTACACTTAGTCATGTGTGTCTGATAGTTTATAGCCCTAATGGTGAAGGTGGCAGAAGGGTAAACTTTTTGCCCAACCTCTCCATATGTCTGCTATCTTTTTCAGAGGGAAGCAGCCTGGAGGCCTTATCAGAAGCTACAGTGATTACAGAAGGGGTTTTGAACAAGAACTTACAGTCCTCAGGCAATTTGTAGAATCTGTCTGGTTTCTTAGGACCGGGGGGGGGCTGGGAGTCAGGGGCCTTACTGGAGGATGCAAAAAAAAACTAAAAAGGTAGGTAGGACTGAAGGGACAGCTGAGAGACTAGGAGCGTCTATCTGAAGTAGTCAGTAGTACATTATTTGGACCTCACACACCTGACAGGTATCCCATTTGAAATGCTCCCTCATCTTACCTAAGGTCTCACTAAAGGTAATTTCCTCCATTGGAGAGTCAGTGCTGTTGGAAGCCTCCACCAGAGGAGCATATTCCAGTGAAGAGGGGATCTGAGATGAGTATGCTAAGGACTCATTCTCAGAAGACTCTTCTTCCTCGGAAGAAGCCTCTTCCCTGACCCTTTATTGTGGAGAAGTAACCCAGGGTGTGGCCAGGACTGAAACCCCAGGAGGAGGCCTACGAGACATGAGGGCATTAAAAACACCCTGTGTAAAATGTTTCCAATCCTGAAGTAGATCACAGGGTGGTGATAAATACTTTGTTTTTGTTTCTTTTTAACATGTTTTTCCACTCTATGTAGGATCGGCGGACTGGACATAGGCCTGGTTTCTATGATGTCCGAATCCACATCCTCCCTAACTAAAATTTGAGAGATTCTCCTAGGGCCCTCGATGATCACAAGTTTAGGATCCCCCTGGACATAGTTAGTGGATACCTGCATTACCTCCAAGGATGTGCTATCATTCTGGTCCAAGACGGCCTCCATTACAGACTCAGCCCATGGATCGGATGTAGGGACCGAGTGTTTCTGCAGGCTAGCAACTGCCTCAGGAAAGACATTCGCCACCGGAAGTGCAGCAGACGTTTCAGGCCTAGGTTTCTTGGCCTTCCTCTTAACAAGTGACTCGGCCTCAGGACCTGCAGAGCCTTCCATAGCGCTCCTCGCGAGGAGATTCAGGAGCTGATTTTCTAAATAAATGGAAAAGGAAGCTAACCTACCTCTCAAAGTTTTGGGCACAAAGGCCAGGCAGACTAATCAAGATCTGTGTTTGTATGTAGGCCCAAGACAGAAAAGGCACTGCTGGTGGTTGTCTTTATGTGGAATCTGACATCCACAAGAACATTTGCTTTTCTTGGATGACATTAAACCTAGCCACAATGAAAAAGGTAAAGAAAGGATTCTCCAACAGGGCATTTATCTGAAATGTTGAGAAGATACCTACTTTGGTGTGCAGACCGTACATGCAGATAAAGCATCCAGACTGGCGGCAAAGAAGTTTTGAGGAGGGTGCATACATACGTCATCTTTACAGCTGTGTCTGACAGTAGCCTAAGTGCAATGTACCATGCATCCCTAGTAGTAAAAGTCTTTTGTATACTGGCCAATGTCAGGTTGTCGCAGCAGGCAACTCCTTCATGTTAAAAATACTGCAACAGAGGAATAGAAGGACCGAGTATAACTAAGGAAATGATTTTTTCTGTTTTGGTCTTTGATATAGGATCTGAATTGCCAAGATGTATTAAGACCTTGTTGAGTTCAGTTCTGATGGGTGCCAAAAAAGCAATTACTAGAAAATATAAATCAAAGTTTAAACCAACTATACCTGAAGTAGTGAATATTTTAAGAGAGATAATAGAACAGGAACTGTAATCCTTAAAAAGGGGAAGGAGTAAATTATATAGAAAAATGGAAATTGTGGGAACGATACATTCAGAAAAATGTTTTGGAAGAGGAATGAGGTTTAAGAAAAGGCAGGAATTGAATAATTTATGTAATGTTGTCAGATTATATGACATATAACAATATATCTGACGTATAATGTTTGAAAATGTGAACTTGTTAATATAGTTTGATTATTGAACTACCACTTGTGATAGAATAAAAGTAAAGGTGGTAAAAAAGCTATAGCTGTTGGATCAAGTCTGGGAATAGTGTAAAGAAAATAAAAGACTGAGGAACTTTATACATTCTATCTGCCTTTTTAGGGGCAGCTGGCTGACTATCAGGAAAATTACAGGCAGAAATCCACACATCCTCGAAAGCATACAGAACAGGAGGAATGAGGTCATGTTCTGGAAAATCCTTCTGTAAGAACAAGTATTTTCTGAGGGACTGAGAAACCTCAGTGTTCTCCCAATGCAAACACTGGCACATTCTAATAATAGTTTCAGAGAGAAAGAAAAACCGACACAATGAGAATCAAAAACTGGACTCTCCACTGAGTCTTAATCAGAAATATGAGGAAAAAAACTGTAAAAAAATAAACAAAAACCACAAAGAACACAACGATATCACTTCACCAGTAATTTAATATCCTGGTACCTTGGCTTGTTGCCTTCAAGGGATAACCAGTACAAAAAAGTACAGCTGTGCACACTTACCATAAATGCAGATGTTCAAGTGTATTCACTGTTGCAGTCATCACCTGTGGAGTTATCCCTGCTGTGATAGCCTTCGGCCGGCCCAAATACCAGAGTCAATGTTTTTGTGCGCCGGCTGCTGTCGCCGGTAGTCTGATGTCAGCTCGTCAGTACTATAAAGCAAGGCAGCCAACATCATTACATCAGTTTTTCTTGCCCTAACCTGTCAGAAGCACAAGGGAAAAGAGAGAAGTGGTCCTTGGGGGATGGAGGGAGGGAAACCAAGACTGCAACAGTGAATAAACTCGAACATCTACATTTATGGTAAGTGTACAAAACTGTACTATGTTCTTCGTGTTTCACTGATGCAGTCATCACCTGTGGGAGGATTCCCAAAGCTGAGGTAAAGTGTGGAAGGATGGGTAGAGTCCTAGGTATGGGTCAGGAGGCCATGCAGAATTGCGGAGGCAAACCCTGCCCTAGACTTAGAAAAGAGAGATAGGTGGTAATGCTTTGTAAAGGTATGGACAGAAGTCCAGGTGGCCGCTTCCAATATGTCCCTGGCATGTACTCCTTTGAGGAAGGCAGTGGAGGTTGCCCTAGTGAAGTGGCTACGGATCAACTTAGGGATGAGTTTCCCATGTAGTCTGTAGCAAAAATGGATACAGTGTGAAATCCATTTGGAAATGTTTTTTTTGGAGATGGGCTGCCCCTCTGCCCCTGGGGCAAAGCTTACAAGACGCTGGCCAGTTTTTCTGAATGGCTTAGTGCGGTCCAGATAGTATCTGAGTTGTCTGTGCACATCTAGTGAGTGTAGAATTCTTTCCCCCTTCTTTTGAGGGTTGGGAAAAAAGGTGGGAAGGTGTATGGCCTGGTTAAGGGTCACATCAGATACCACCTTGGGCATAAATTAGGGATTATTCCTCAAGGAGACTCTGCATGGAAAATGATGAAGGGCTTGACCGCCATGAGAGCTCGAAGTTCTGAGACCTTTCTGGCTGAGGTGACAGCTAGTAGGAAGGCAGTCTTCCAAGAGAGGTATTTCAATTCTGTTCAAATGAAAGGTTCGAAAGGAGGTAAGGTTAGTTTCTCTAACGCATAATTCAGGTCCCAGGGTGGAGTAGGAGGTCTTCTGGGAGGCCTGATATTAGAAGTCCCTCTGAGGAATTGCATAATCAAAGGATGAGAGAAGAGGGGTGGGTCTGAATCGCAATGGACAGAGATGGCCAAGGCATGGATTTTAATAGAGGAGAAGAGGAGGCCACTATTAAGCAACTCCGCTAAGTAATCCAGGATGAGAGGAATGGAAGGTTGGGAGGTACTGCCCCCTTTTGACTGTTTCCAGGAGCAGATTCTTTTCCATTTTCCTGCATTAGATTTTCTTGTGCTGGGCCTTCTGGCCTCTTTGATGATGTCCAGGACCTGTTTGCTTAACAGTGACTTCTTGTTAGTTTTTAGTGTATGAGCCATGCTGAAAGTTTGAGAGTCTGTAGGTCTGGATGCAGTACCTTCCCCCTCTCCTGGGTCAAGAGGTCTGACCTTAGGGGAAGCAGCTTCGGGGGCTGTAAGGTCGGACTGCATAGTAAGGGTAACAATGCTGTCTGGGCTAATCTGGAGCAATGAGGATGGCCTTTGGTCTCTCCTCTCTTAATTTGACCAGAACCTTGGGAATAAGGGGCAGAGGAGGGTATGCGTACACAAAGATGGAGCTCCAGGGAAAGGTCAAGGCATCAACCTTCCATGCTAGGAGGTGATACTCCCTGGTACAAAACTTGTGCAGCTGGTGGTTGAGGTGCGAGGCAAAGAGGTCCACCTCTGGGGTCCCCCACTCCTGGGTAATTTGCAGAAAAATTTCTCTGTGGAGATGCCATTTGTGGGGGTCCAGTAAGTTTCTGCTTAGGTGGTCTGCCAGTTTGTTGTTGATCCCGGTTAAGTATTGGGCAATTAGGTGTAGCCCCATGGAGGTGGCTGTAAGCCACAGACTCATGGCTAACCTGCACAGAGGGTATGATTGGGTGCCCCCCTGCTTGTTGATGTACCACATTACTGTGGTGTCTGTTTTTATAAGGAGGACCCCTGGCCTGAGATGGGGCTGGAAGGAAGTCAGAGCATTTTGCACTGCCATAATTTCTTTCTGGTTGATGTGCAAGTAAAGTTGCTGGGCATTCCAAAGGCCTTGGGTACACCTGCCTGCTAGGTGAGTGCCCCAAGCTATGTCTGAGGTGTCGGTGATTGTCTGGCCGGAAAGCGGGAGGATGAAGGGAAGACCCTTGTTCATGCCCACCAGAGAAATTCGTCCTTTATGCAAGGGATCAGTGGGAGAGTGGTCTCTAGGGACTGAGTGTGCTGACACCAAAGGCTCTTTAAGTACCATTGAAGCTTTCTCATGTGAAGCCTGGTGAGAGGGATGAGAAGAATGCAAAATGCCATATATCCCAGGGCTTGCAGGAACTTCCTCACAGTGAGGTGACTTCTGGAAGCCAGTTGGGTGAAGCAGAGAGGCAGGAATCACTGTTTTTCTGGGCATAGGAAGGCCATTACGGTTGCTGTGTCTAGCACAGCTCCCAGGAAAACAATCGTCCTGGAGGGGTTTTGCTTTGATTTTTTTATCGTTGATGGTGAAGCCTACGGAAGTTAGGAGTTTTTTGACAAAGAGAAGATCCTAGAGCAACTTTTCTTTGCTGTTCATCTGAATGAGGCAGTTGTCCAGGTAAGTGTAAATCTGTATATTTCTCTCTCTGCAGAATGCTTTGGCCGGGGCCTAGTATTTGGTGAATACTCTGGGAGCAACAGATAAGCCAAAGGGCAGTGCAGAGAACTGAAAGTGCTGACTGCCTACACTGAAGTGCAGGAATTTTCTGCACAATTCACTGATGGGGGTGTGGAGGTAGGTATCTTTTAGGTCTAGTATCACCAGCCACGCATTTTGTGTGAGCATAGACAGGAGCTGCTGCAAGGTTAGCATTTTGAATCTGGGAACCACCAAGGAGGTGTTCAGTTTGGACAGATCTAGGATGGGGCGCCAAGTGCCCTCTTTTCTGGGAACAAGGAACAGTCTGGAGTAAAAACCTTTTCCTGTTTGATCTGGAGGGACAAGTTCTACTGCCCCCTGGAATATTAGTGTTTTACCTGTTTTAATGCCACTGCCCACAGGTTTGGGGGGAGGTCTGGGTACCCTCTTGGAATTGAGAGTTCACTGAAGGAGAATCTGTATCCCTGAGAAATGATTTTTAATACCCATTGTTCCTTGGTTATAGAGACCCAATTGTCCTTGAAGAGGGGGTGAGCCTTCCTCCTAGTTTTAGATGAGTGAAAGGAGGGCAGAGGGGGGAGGGAGAGTCATCGTGAGTGCTTACCATAGAAGCTTGGTTTAGAACTCCCTGCCTTAGAGGCGGAAGTGGTCCATTGTTTGCTTCTTTGCTGGCCCTGTGATAGCGGCCTGGATGTCCTGTCCCTGCGGGACTTACTTTGGCCCTGTCTGCTGGATGCAGGGAACGCCCAGTGCTTAGAGGGGAAGTTCCTGCTGAATCTGGGAGGTTGAACTTGAAAGAAATATTTTACTGTTTGCATAGATTTTACTTTGTCTTCCATCTTTTTAAGCACCTCTTCTGCTTTTTCCCCAAAACTGGCATTCCTTATCTAGCGGTGTATTAATAAGTTTAGACTTGATATGATTTGGGAGAGGTTGTTCCTTCAGCCATGCATGTCTTCTAATAACAGATCCTGTTACTGTTGCCCTGTTAGAGGCTTCTAGGGCATCATATTCACATTGTAATGAGTGCTTGGACACTTGACAAGCAGAGTGTAGTAAGTCTGCCAGCTCTTTTGAGTTGGCACCATCAGGAGAGGTAGCAATCTTCTGTTTTAATTGTTCCAAAGTGTGTTGTTGATATTTTAACATATGGAACTGACAAATGAGTGCTCTGACAGCTAAGGATGCAGAGGTGCATACTTTCTCACCCCATCTGTCCAGAGCTCTGGAGTCTTTGTCAGAAGGAAGAGGATTCTTGGCAGAACTAGTCTTAGCTTCTTTGGGTCCATGTGTAATGACCTCAGGGTCTGCAGCAAGGTTCCTGTACAGGTATTTGTGAGACTACGGTACTCTGTAGTACCTGTCAGGTTTAGCTGGAGCAGGAGGCATGGGATCAGGGGCTAAACTGGATTCAAGGAAAACATCATCCACCACTTCTAGAATAGGTGGGATGGCCAGTGGTCTGTGCTGGGGCAAGTCCAGAAACTCTCTAAGTCCTTTCTTTGACTGTGGGTAGTCCTGAGATTCCCACTGAAAATGTTCCCTGAGGGAGCAAAGGGTTTCCCCAAATGATAGGTCCTCTGTAGGGGAGGCAGAGGGGATGGGTTCCTCTGCATCTGAATCCTCATAAACACTTAAGGGCTGTTGTTCCTCTTCAAAGGCAGAATAATAATATTTCTCAGACTCTTGGTCTGTCATAATTTCTGGAGAAGGAAGCCTTTTCCTTTTTGGAGTGGGTGCTTGAGTACCTTGGATAAGGGAGATAATATCCTCCGCCATTTTAAGCATTTGAGCTTGGGGTGGGGGAGCAATAGCAAGATGGTGGTTAAAAGCAGATTTCCTAGGAGTGGCCTTGCTTCGAGGCCTGAGAGAATCCGTTGGTCTCTGAGAAATGGTAGTCGGAAGAGAATACGTTGGTTTTTGTCTACAATTGGTACTGCAACAGCCTCCTCGGAAGCCAGTGCCTGCGTCTCAGGTCCTGACCCAACCGAGGCAGAGACAGCCAAAGGCTCGGAAGACTAAGTGGATTTGTGTGGCATACTGGACTCTAAAAGGGTCTTAGCAAAGGCCTTCATAGAAAGCGAGTTGGGCATCAGGGTCTACAAAAGCACCTCACTGAATTCTGGAGAACTGACGACTTGCTAAGCAGTAGCGCCGTCGGAAGGCTTAGCCTTGTGTGGCCTGTCTCTATCTTTACATTTTTTTGGAATGTCAGCAGATTGCTGCTGACGAATGCCATATTGGAATTCGAAGACAGAATACGAAAATAATTGTCTACAAAAAGAGCTCTACAGCGAATGGTTCTCGCATTAAAGAGGGCACAGAACTGGCAATGAGGGACGTCGTGGTCTGGGCCTAAACAAGTGATGCAGTAAGAATGAAAGAAAGTCTTGGTATGGGATTTGCTTTCCACAGGCGAGACAATTGTTAACTTTTTCGGAAATCTGTTAGAGCAAGAAAACAGGGTCCTCAACGGGGTACTTAGTTTTAGATGTTTTCTGCTGAAATTCTACGTCTGGTAGCGACCGACCGGCACTCGTGCGAACTGCTTCTGCTACGGGCTCCAAGTCAAGAAAGACTGATGTAATGACGTCGACTGCCTTGCTATGTAGTACTGACTTCAGGCAACAGCAGCCGGCACACAAAAACACTGACTCTGGTATTCTGGCCAGACGAGGGCTACCACAGCAGGGATAACCTCACAGGTGATGACTGCAACAGTGAAACACGAAGAACATCACCCACATTAAATAGTCACAGCAATTATTCAATAAATCAATTAACATTCAAAAATCCCATCATTTAAAGTGACCAGTGAACAATACATTTTTATATTATATATATATATATATATATATATATATATATATATATATATATATATATATATTCCTACACACAAAATTTGAATATAAATTTTATAATAGTCACATTAAACAGACCATTACCCATATGACACCATACAAAATTCTAAAAATTAAGGACAGTCCTTTTTTCCATTTTTGAATGTTAATTGATTTTTTGAATAATTGCTGTGACTATTTAATGTGGAAAGTATTTGTATTGGTTATCCCTTGAAGGCGACAAGCCGAGGTACCAGGAGAGTAAATTGTTGGTGGATTGCTATCATTGTGTTCTTTGTGGTTTTTATTTGTTTTTTTATAATTTGAGTTCTTTGTGTTTTTTATGTTAAAAAAGTATCTGTCTCTGCATTTTCCTGTTCAGATTCAGAATCCTGAATCTTTTCAGGAAAAGAAGAATCCCTCTTTTTTTTACTAGAAACTATTTTACGAGAAAAGAAATTTGAGAAGGAGTAGATACATGCTTGGTTTTCCATTTCTTTTTGACAGGAAAAATGGGGCCAGCCATGTTACTAATGGCAGCAGTTGCTTCCCCAGGGATGAGCACAGGTTTCTGACACAACACAGAGACTTTCCCTGTTCCCTCTCCCAGAAAAGGCAAGAGTGGCTCACCCTTGTCCACTGAGGGGACTCCAAAAGCTGCAGAGGATGTTGCTAACCCCTGGTCCATAATGGCTGTACGTGCTTCAACAGGGGGCTCCAAGGTAAAAGATGAGTGGTCTAAGATACAGCAAATGGTCACAGCAGAGTCACCACCAGCAGATGAGGCAAACTGCAAGCCTGCTGTGGTGGCAAAGCCTGTTTGCTTAACTACTACTTTTTGTAGCTGGACGAAGGACCAACCATGGGACTGGTGTTATGTTCTATAGTCAAGTCAAAAATGGTGCCTCTTTCCAGGGAAGACAAGGAGCAACTACCAGTAAATACTTCTAGTCTACAAAAGTTACTTTTTTGACATAAAAAGCACTTTAAAACACTATACCAAACCCACAAAAAAAATAAACAATATATTCACAGAAACATTGTTTTCAATTACTTTACACTACTTTTAAACTGACAGAAAAAATGAATGCTGCATTTAAAAGTATGTTACAGTCTCCAGAAAGGCCATTAAAACGCAATACTCCTATCTTTAACATATCTTTACTAAAAAGTAATAAAACATCAATACCATTAAGAAAATGGAAGTTTTTCCCTCAAAGGGAACTTAACTGCCTAACAAAGCAAAATACAAGCTGACTTTTGATCTCCGAATGCCTTAGAGGAGTGCAGTAGTAAATCTCTAAACGGCTTTGCACCCAAACATGTGTTTTAGTCAGCTCAGCTCGAGCTGCTTGACAGTCTGGGTGCATGGAAGATGCTCTGAAGCTTTGGAAATTGGCTCACTGTTATACCTTTGGCAGGATATAACCTATATAGCTACGGCTACTGCAGCAGTGATCAATATGATGAACATCTTTTTTTACAGCATTAAGTATGCAATAAAGAAAATCAGTGAAAGAAACTGTTAAAGTCATGTATATGCAGTAAGTAATACAAAAAGTACAGTTTTGTACCTACCATAAATGTAGATGTCCGATAGACATGCAACTGCAGTCATAACATGTGGGTTGTCCTGCCTCAGGCAGCCCTCAGTCGGCCGGATTCCAAAGTCTGGGTCTGACGTCGGCTGATGTCGCATTTCTCTCCGACGTCAGAGCGGCTGGAGTACATAAGCATCAGCCAACGCCATTTTCTTCAGTGTTTCTTGCCCCAGATGTCAGGTGCCCTCCAAGGAAGTCTGTAATCAAATTGGTAGACAAAAACAAGATTCCAGACAAATAAATGAACAATAAAACAAATACACCATAACAGATATCCCCAGCTAAGAGTAACAGGGATAGGAGTGGACCCTAGGCATAGAGGGGTATGGAGGGAGGGAAAATCCGACTGCAGTTGCATGTCTATCGGACATCTACATTTATGGTAGGTACAAAACTGCACTATGTCCTTCAAGAATGCAACTGCAGTCATAACATGTGGGTAGAATACCATAGCTTAGCTGGGGGAGGAGGAATGCTCTAGGAAAAAGATGGTGTGGCAATCAAACCCTGCAGGACTGCCGAAGCAAAGCCTGCTCTGGATCTGGAGTATAGAGGGAGATTGTAGTGTTTGGAGAATGTATGCACGGAGCTCCATGTAGCAGCTTCTAGAATGTCCTTAGTAGACACCCCTCTTAAGAATGCTGTAGAGGTGGCTGTAGCTCTGGTGGAATGTGGTCTGACATTGGCTGGAACAGTCTTTCCATGAAAGGAATAACAGAATCTGATGCAATGACCAATCCATTTTGAAATAGTCTGTTTTGAAATTGCTTTTCCTTGGACTGCAGGGGCGTAAGCTACAAAAAGTTGTTCAGAATTCCTACTGGCCTTGGTTCTGTCCAGGTAGTATCGAAGTTGTCTGTGAATGTCCAAGGTATGCAACAGTCTTTCCCCCTTATTCTCAGGATTGGGGAAGAAAGCAGGCAGATGAATGGCTTGATTTAAAGAAACCCTAGATACCACCTTTGGCATAAATGTAGGGTTGGTCCTTAATGAAACCCTGTCTCTGTGAAAAATTATGAACGGTGGTATTGCCATTAGGGCCTGTAGTTCCGAAACCCTTCTTGCTGAGGTAATTGCCAACAGGAAAGCTGTCTTCCATGAGAGAAATTGCAAGTCAACTGAAGCTGCTGGCTCAAATGGAGGTAGAGTCAGTTTTTCTAGGACAAAATTTAGGTCCCAGGCTGGCACTGGGGCCTTTCTTGGTGGCTTAATGTTCTTGATTCCCCTGAGGAATTGCCTTAGCAAAGGGTGTGAAAAAACAGGAGGATCAGTGTTGTATCTAGCTGAAATAGCTGATGCATGTATCTTTATGGAAGAATATGAGAGGCCGTTCTTTAGCATATCTGCCAAATATTCCAAGATGAGTGAGATGTTCAACAATGATGCATCATGTCCCTTGCTGGTATTCCAATTGCTGAATCTTTTCCACTTTGCTAAGTAAACCTTTCTGGTGGATGGTCTTCGAGCCTCTGTTAGTATCCGCTGAACTTCCTTGGAGAGAGATAGGTTGAGGTTATTTATGGGATCTCCCAGGCTGTTAGCTGCAGTGTCTAAAGGTTTGGATGTACTGTTTCGAAATTGTGTTGAGTCAAAAGTAGAGGCCATTGGGGAAGGGCCCACCTCCTGGTGTGACATATGCTCCGTAGTAGTGGGTACCAGTGTTGTCTTGGCCAGTCCGGAGCTATTATGATTCCCTTGGGTCTCTCTGCTTTGATCTTTAGTAATACTGAGGTCATCAGTGGCAGAGGTGGGAATGCATAGATTGTTAGGAAGTTCCAGTTGAATGAGAGAGCATCTATTTTCCAAGCTTTTGGATGGTATGTCCTTGTGCAGAATTTTGGTAGAAGATGGTTGAGGTGAGAGGCAAATAGGTCCACTTCTGGCCTGTCCCATGTCGAAGTGAGTTGTGTGAAGACCTTCGGATGTAACCTCCACTCATGTGGATCTGTGAAATTCCTGCTTAGGCTGTCCGCCAACACATTGTCTTTGCCTGGAACAAACTGGGACGGTAACTGGATGTTTAGGCTCAGTGATTTTTCCCAAAGAAGCATTGTCAGTCTGCAAAGGGGGTAAGAGTGGGTGCCCCCTTGCTTGTTTATGTACCACATCACAGTGGTGTTGTCTGTCCGTATCAGTAAATGGCCTTGCTGAAGTTGGTGTTGAAAGGCCTCGATGGCATGCATTACTGCCAGCATTTCCTTTTGGTTTATATGCAGATGTGTTTCCTTTGGAGACCATTGTCCTTGTATACACCTGCCTTCCATGTGCGCCCCCCATCCAAGGTCTGAGGCGTCTGTGGTCATGGTCTGTGTTATCTGTGGTTTTGAATGACATACCTGTGTTTGCCTGGCTCACCGAGGCCCACCATAGGAATTCCTTTTGTAGGTATGGAATGAGCGGTATGATTGTCTCCAAGTTGTTGCTGTGTTGAGACCAAATGCTTTTTAGGTACCATTGAAGCTTTCTCATGTGTAGTCTTGCTAATGGAACCAGGAGAATGCAGGATGCCATGTAACCCAGGGCCTGTAGGAATCTCCTTGCAGTCATCTGGGTGAGTTTTGCTAAACCTTTGAAGTAATGAGTTAACTTCTCTTGCTTGTCTTCTGTCAGGTAAGCCATTTGAGAGGCTGTGTCTAGTTTGGCTCCTAAGAAGATTATTTGCTGGGATGGCTGCAGTCTTGACTTTTGGAAGTTGACTGTGTATCCCAGAGCTTGAAGTAATCGTATGACATAGTCCAAGTTTTTTGTCAACATCAATTTGTCGTCCGCTTGTATGAGGCAGTCGTCCAGGTACAGGTAAATTTGTATCCCCTGGAGCCTGCAATGAGCAATTACTGAAGCCAGGCATTTTGTGAATACTCTGGGCACAGTAGATAAGCCAAATGGCAATGCTGAGAATTGATAATGCTCTGGCCCTGCAAGAAATCTGAGGTATCTTCTGCAGCTGTGTCTGATAGGGACATGCAGGTATGCCTCCTTGAGGTCCAGAGTAATCAGCCAAGACCCCTTGTCCAGCATGGGAAGGAGTTGCTGTAGAGTCAGCATTTTGAACTTTGGTACTATGAGAAAGGTGTTTAATGCGGACAAGTCCAGTATTGGTCTCCATTGAGATTCTTTTCTTGGAACAAGGAACAGTCTTGAGTAAAACCCCTGGTCTTGTTCTTGTTGTGGAACTCTTTCTATTGCTTTCATCAGAGTCAGCAGTGTGATTTGCTTGATAGCCTCTGCCCTCTGGTTTTGTGGTAGGTTTGGCATGCCTTGTTTTCTTGGCAAGGTATGAAAATGGAACCTGTACCCTCGGTCTATAATGTCCAAAATCCATTTGTCCTTTGTCAGTCTGTGCCAATTTTCTGCAAACAGAGATAATTTCCCGCCCAAGGGAGCTTCCATTTGTTCCCTGGTAGGCGGAAGTAGAGGAAAGTCATTGAGATTGTGGCTGTGGGGCAGGTGAAACCCCTGCGTCACTTCTTTGGTTTCCTGGCTGCCATTGTCGTCCCCTGTAAGGGCCTCTGTATTGGCCTCTTCCTCGGCCACGTCTGTTTTACCCCTTTGAAACTTTTCTGGATTAGGAAAGGACCAGTTTTTTGAAGGCCAATTCCTACTGAATCTGGGGGGTTGAACCTGGAGGAAATCTTTCACCGTCTGAACTGATTTTGCTTTTTCTTCGATGGTCTTTAACACATCCTTAGCATTAGCACCAAAAAGCTTGTTCTTTTCCAAAGGTGCATCCAGAAGTTTTGCCTTTACATGATCTGGTAGAGGTTGATCTTTTAACCACGCATGCCTATGAATGACTGCCCCTGTCATAGCTGCCCTACATGAAGCTTCCAGTGCATCATATCCACACTGCAGGAAGTGATTGCTTACTTGCTGAGTGTTATGTACAGCTTCCTGCAAAGCCTTCCTGTCTAAAGGATCAGGAGTGGCTAATGTTTTTTGTAAATCTTCTAACAGGAAATCCTGATATTGTAACATATGAAAATGGCAATTCAAAGCTCTCATAGATAAGGTAGTGGATGTGTAAACCTTTTTGCCCCATCTCTCTAATGACCAAGCTTCCCTGTTGGAGGGCAATGGATTTTTAGAGGTGGAAGCTGAAACTCCTTTAGGCCCCTGTGAAATAGTTTCCAAATCAGCAGTATGGGCCCTGAATAAATGGGAATGAGTTTCAGGGACCCTGTAATACCTGTCTGGCTTGGCTGGAGCAGGAGGAAGAGAATCAGGGGTAGCACTAGAGTCAGAATATAAATCATCCAAAACATCAAGTACAGGAGGAATAGCTAAGGGCCTGTGCTGTGGCTTCTTAAGGAAAGTCCTAAGGCGTTTTCTGGAATCAGAATATTCCTGTCCTTGCCACTTGAAATGTTCCCTCATGGTATGCAGAACTTCCCCAAAAGAAATATCCTCAGGAGGGGAGGCAGAGGGGATGGAATCATCTGCATCCGAGTCCTCATAGGTCTGGAAGAGCTCTTCCTGGCTATCAGAGTGGACAGAGCCCTCAGAATCTTCATCTGAAGGAATAGGGTCAGAGGGTTCAATCCGGGGCCTTTTATCAGAAGGAGGCTGGGATCCTCTCTCAGGATGGGACTGTGAACCTCTAATCATAGAAATTAAGTCAGCAGCCATGGACATAATTTGTGTCTCTGGAGTAGGCTGAGGTAAGGTTTTAGTAGTAAGATGCTTTGTCTTGCTGGCTGCCTTAGCCCTAGTGTAGGCCTTAATAGACATGACCATAGGAGGCCTGGCAGCTCCACATGCAGGAGTGACCTTGTCTACAGCAATGGTCTCGGGCATTTCCTCGGTTTCGGTATCCGGAGGAAAATCGATAACTGGCGCCGGAGTGATGTCCGGGATCGGAGTCGTCGGTAATGCGGTGTCTTCGGTTCGGAGCGGTGGAGAGACCGTCTCAGAGGGAACCGGAGCACACGCGCTGGGTTTTGGCGTGGAGTCGCTTCTTGGGAGTTTGCGATGTCAGGAGTTCCGACGGCATGATGTAAGCAAATTTATCGCCGAAAAAATCTTCAGCGAACTCCGCCCGGCGCCTGAGAGTGTGCTTGTTGAAGCAAGCACAGACTACACAGGCCGAGACGTCGTGGTCTGGGCCAAGGCAAGGAAGACAGTAGGAGTGGAAATCCTTATGAGGTATTTGTTTACCACAAGAAAGACAATTGTTAACTTTTTCAGTAATTTCTGACATTGGCTGAGGCAAGAAAAGGTCCCCAATGAGGTACTTAGCTTTTTTGATGACTTTTGATGACTTCGGTATCGAAGAATACAGCAGCTGACCGACCGGCACTTGCGAACTGCTTCTGCTTCGGGCACCGCGCGGCAAGAAAGACTGAAGAAAATGGCGTCGGCTGATGCTTATGTACTCCAGCCGCTCTGACGTCGGAGAGAAATGCGACATCAGCCGACATCGGACCCAGACTTTGGAATCCGGCCGACCGAGGGCTGCCTGAGGCAGGACAACCCACATGTTATGACTGCAGTTGCATTCTTGAAGGACATCTGTACTAAATTCTCAAACTGCAAAAAGAAACATTACTGCAATTTAAATTCAAAAATAAAATGAATTATAAAGTGATATTGTTTTATAGTATTTATGAACTGGAGAAGCTGCTGGAATCTTTAATGCAAGACAGTATTGCTAGCATATGCAAAGTATGGAGAAGTTACTGCTTAAAGAAAGTTAAGTAGTAGCTGTTGTAGAAGTGTTGGGAAAAGTTCTACGGCAGCACAAAACCAGTTTTCAGAAATAGTGTAGAAAATGTACTCAAGAGAACTGCTGCACTGGCTTTCTGTGAAATTAAGTCAGACAATTCTGAATTGTGTGTACAGAAAAGAATAGTGACTGCACTGTGTGTTCCAACTTAAAACCTAGACAGTGTACAAGACTCATAAATAACAAGTAAGTTTTCCTGAGCAGTGAACTGCTGATGTTGAGGATCTATTATAATTAAAATTTTGCTTTGTGCCCATACAGACACTTGCTCCAGCAATAAAATGAGTCTTTGTGGTACTTTAGCGGATGCTTCGAAAACATTTTCTGTTGGTGTTATGCTAGAAGCTTCCTTCAGAAAATATCTGAATTTGATTAGTTTGCTTGAACAAAACGCTGGTGACAGTTTATCAAACTGAAGTTTGTGTAAAGTCCTGCCTCAAACATTTGAGCCTTGTGACAGACAGGAGGAGATTCAATGCTGTGTAATGCAAGAAAGAACACTGTGTGCAAAAGGTAAAATTGCTTGTGATATTGCAAATTCCTTGTACTGAAAAATGAAAGGTAAAACAGGTGGTAAGCAAAACAATAAATGTGTAGCTCTCATGAAAAGCAAACAAATGCTGATCTTTGCTAAGATTCAACAACAACATGGGTCCAGAAAAGCAACAAGAATATATACATACACCGATGTTTCTTTCAATAGTTATATACTATACCTCCACTTCTATATGTAGCATATGTGTGTGTGTGTGTATATGTAGCATGCCAGCAATTATATTAATAATTTTGCAGAATGGAATAATACTCGCAGCATCTTGCCCATATATTTTGGAAGGACTTTATTTTTAGTATTGATCTACGGTTTCTATTTCTATCAAATATTATATTCAGCTCTTAATCATTACAATTTGTTCTACTTTTCTTAACTAGATATATTTTAATTTGTTTACCTTGTTTTAATATTTTAAGTATTTTTTTTAATTTCCAAATAAACACTGACATATTTTAAACTTCCAAAGTGTGCTTCTAGTCACTTTCCAACCAGTTGCTATCCATCTTTCAAAAAATGTTGTTATTCTCACTAAGAAAAATGTCTCTGTTTTAACCATGGGTCAGGTGTCTGGTTATTTTATTGGTCTGATCTGAACCCCTCAAAGAGCTCCTTATAAGTCAACTAGTTACATACAGTGTACTGTTGCCAAAAAAGGTCTTTTAAAATAAATTTTCCATATGCATACAAGTATCAAGGATGCTTTTATGTTTTGATATTCCAACACATTCTTACATCATATTTGATGATCACCCCTTCAAGTAATTCATTACTACCCTGAGGACAGAAATTAAAAATGCTAAGCCACCAATGTTATTCAATTCATGTTCACAGAGAAATATACCTAACATTAAACTTCCGCCAGCCATGCCAGGCATCTCAGTATTTGTGTAAAGATTTCTCATTCTCAATAGAAGCCAAATCACAGTTCTGGGCAAATATCACTCTCACTGCATTTTTGTTTAGGTGCTCCTTCTTCATAAACATAGCACCAGTATGCAATTTTACAAGCCTAAAGCTGGGGACTTTTAGCCACACCTTTATCCTTCCTCAAGGCTCCACAAATTTCATATTACAATTTTATGTATCAAATATTTCATATTACTTAGTTATCCACTGACACACATTTACTTAGTAAGATTTATTACTTTTCTTAATATCTCTTACTGATTATGTAGCACAAGTGTAATGTCTTTTGAATCTGAAAAAAAATGTTACACTTCCAGCTTATTACTTAAAAAGAAAACATTCTTACCAGTGCTTGAACGGTTTCCAGCAGAATTAGCATTAGTGAAGTCCAGACCATCATAACTCATCATATTTCGTAAAACAGGCTTTCTAGTAAAGAATAAATCATCACTGGCTGGAACTGTATGAGATGGTTTTGACTGTGGTGGAGGAGGAACATCACTGTGCTGCTATGACAAAAACAGTAAAGAAAACAAATAAATGTCATGGACTTCATTGGTAGGATCTAATATATCATTACTAAAAAACTACAGTTGTATAGGTAAACTTACCACAGCAGTAGCTGTTTGATTAAGTCACTGTTGCAGTAGCCTAAGCTATATGGGTTATAAACTGCATATTATACCATGACCCCCCATTAATATTCCAAAACGTGCACGCTGATTCTCAGAGAGTGGAATAATGCAAACAGAGACTCCTAAAAAGATATCATTCTGAACTAAAGGGGCAGTAACAATCTAATAATCTAGGTAAGGGAATACCTTGACTCTCTGCAGCCTCCAGTGGGCTGTGACAACTGATGTGTATGTGGTGGACTTCCTGGAGGCTGAAGTGAACTCAAATGGAGGAGTCTAGAACTGGTAATAAATGGCTGCTACCTAGACGGTAAAAAATCCTGACTTTTTGGCGATTCTGATGTGAAATAAGGTGTCTTGGAGGTCCACAGACCACACCCAATCTCCTTTATATAAAGAAGGAATTGTTCATTGCGCCATAATTGCACTACAAGACTTTAAGAATACATGCATAAGTTACTTAGAACTGCATGGGCTACAGGTTCTTAGGACTTTCTTAGTACTAAAGAATAATCTGGAACAGAATCCTGAATCTCTCTGGTCTAGAAGAACACCACGGATGGCTGTTTTGCTGAAAACAAAGGGCCTGCCTTATAAGGTCATAGGCTGCAGTAAGCAATAGGCCAGTTTAAGCCTTCTGAAACATAGCCACTGCAATCTGTCTAGCACATACAACTAGTTTACTTCCCCCTGCCCATAATGGGGGAAAAGGCCTGGGATAAATCTGCATTTTTCTGTCCATTCATCTAAGTTAGATTTTAAGATTGGGTAGGCTGTGCTTTGCAAAAAAGCAGCAGTATTTCTTTTTTTTTTTTTTTTTTATACAGAGGTGGGGAATTATTTGGGAGAGAAACATCTGTTTTGCCAAAAAAGACTTAATGGTGATGCTTTAATACAGACTTTGGTCTCTTGATCTCATAACCATAGCCAGGTCATTTAGTGCTCTGTGCAGTTGCCCAAAATGGTATCCACACCTTAATGTCAATTTGAAGAACAAAAAAAAAAGTCTAATGCAACAAGCAGCTAGCTTGTTACACTTATATTACCAAATACAGAGAGCTTCAGCCCTATAACCAGGATGCAAATGCAGTATAACCATTCCTTTATGAATGTTGGTAATACACTCATGCACCAATGGCACCCCCCTGACAGATTATGCTTGGGGCAGATGTTCTACTTGTGTTAATACCAGTCTTGTAGCATGCAACAGATTAAGCACAACTGGATTATTTACAGCTTTGCAGGTCACAGGCATGCATCACACATAAGAGTCTATAGGAGACAGACAAGAAAGACAGGACTGTTAGACACTCTGGGTAACATAGGGAGTTCACAGCAGAGATTTTTTGGTAGGGAATTTCTGTTTTTTTTTTCATGACAGGTTAGGCATGTGTACAAGTACGTAGTGAAAAATAATAATTCTGTTAACTACCCTAACAACAATGATGCCATAATATGAACAGAAGGTAATCAACTTTAATAGCTGGGTTTGTTTTGGATGACATTTGAAGGGGGTACAATATTTGTCAGCCTGGGAGGATATGGTTGACAAGGTACGCCACTTTGTCAGGGGTGGTCTGAATTTGTCTCCTGTTAGGCTTACAAATCTTGATTAAAACCCCTTATCTGCCACCATAGTTCCATTATTTAGGCATTATCAACCTGATAAACCTTACAACAAAGCAAAACTAACCCAAATAAATATAAAGGTATTACTGCTCAATGCCAGGAGTTTAAACATTCACTGGAAGCTCTCCTCAGTCACCATGGTGAATGTAGACATCTGTGCATTTACTGAGGCATGGTTTAAAGCCACAGAGAGCAACCCAGCAGTGCAGGGCTATAATACCCTTCATATATGTACGCCGGTTACTGCACAGGAAGGGACAAAGGTGGAGGTGTCTTAATTTACATTAAATATAAACAGTCTCACAAGCTTATCAAATAGAAATGAATGATTGAGCTTCTCCACATCCAAATTACCATAGTACAATGCTCAGCAATGTAAAAACTCCCTCAACAAAATAAACAACTCGGGACTAATTAAGTCAACCAAAATCAAATTTGAAGTAAAAATATCCTCCCATGCTAAGGACAACCACAAGGCATCTTATAGTTATGTCCAAACCTCAAAGGCAATAGACAACAATATGTCAAACTAACTGAAAATAGAGCCACTTATAATGATTGCAAATGAAGCCACCTATAATGAGACTGTGGACATGCCAAACCTACTGGCTGATAAATTCAGCTCAAATTTTACCCCATTTTATCCCTCAGACACCTCTCTAGAAATACTCACAACCACAGCTCCCCAACTATCACCAGGGAACAAATCCACAGTGCACTTTCCAAGGCAAAAAAAACAATACGTCGATGGGACCTGATAATATCCCAGCATGCCTCCTTAACAGCATGAAAATTGATCTTTAGGGTCCTCTAGAAGTACTATTCAATTGTAGCCTCTGAAAAAGGCTTTGTGCCAAGTGAATGGAAGACTGCAACTGCTATCTCACTATACAAGGGCAGGCCAGCCATGGGCCCAAGAAACTACAGACACCATAAGCCTGATTAGTCCTATATGCAAGGTCATGGAATGGATTATCATGGACATCATAAATAATGACACAGGAAACATTCAGACTCTTGGTCCAACTCAGTTTGGTTCTGTCAAGGGAAGGTCATGCTTACTCAACCTGGAGGACTTCTTCGAGAAGGTCACCAAAGCGATGGATGAGGGCAAGACAGTGCATAGGGCCCATCACAACCAGGCAAAAGCATTTGACACAATTCCCCACTCAGGCACTGTAGACAAGTTCACTGAATTAGGTATAAACCCCTACCATAAGTTATTCCTTAGCTACCACAAAGCCAATACATAATTGTGAGCTCATTACTAATGGAGCCAACTACACCGAGACAGAAGATACAGCAAACCTACAGTCAAACAGATTTGGCTCTAACTTTACCCCTCTCTTTCTCCAGCTTCCCCTGAGGAAATACCATCAAATAAAACCCAGCTGTCACTAAGGAACAGGTCCTCAATGTTCTCTCTAAGGCCAATAACACTGTGCCTGTTTGCCCAACAATATCCCAGGCTGCCAAACAGCACAAACATGTCCTATCAGGTCCTTTGGAATCTGTATTTAACCATAGCCTCCAAAGTGCTTCATGCCTTACAAAAGGAGAATGGTAACAGCTATCCCTCTGCAAAAATGCAGGATATCTACATTCCCTGGAAACTAGACACCCATAAGTCTCGCTAGTCATATATGCAGAGCCATGGAAAGAATTATCATGGAAATTATCAATAATAATATAGGAAACCTCCAGACACTGGACCTAACAAGCCTGGTTTCGTCAAGGGCAGGTCATGCCTACGTAACCTGGTGGACTTCTTTGACAAGGTCACCAAAGCAATGGATAAGGGAAAATGGTTCACACTGTCTACCTTGAATTGGCCAAGGCATTTGAAAATACCCTACTTGGGCACTGTTGACAAACTCAAGAGATTAGGTATATACCCTTACATTATCTGGTAGATAGCCAGCTGGCTGATAGACAGGACCCAGGAGTCCATCTCTACAAAGAGGCATGTCAGCTGGGTCTGCTCCTTTTTGGCAACTACTTCTCTGAAGTCAATGCAGACATCAAGGGGCCTCTGACTAACCAAATTTGCAGACAAATTAGGAGCAGTCAAAAAATCCCCTACAAACATCATGATCTCCAAGAAGGGCTGACACAGACAAATTTCTGGTGTCAGATTCACAGACTACAGCTAAATGCCAAGAAATGCATAATAGCATCATTTGGGGAGTCAGCCACTCCTGCTAACTACCATATTGACAACACACACCTAAAAGTCAAGCCAGTAATCAGGAACTTGGACAAATGTAGACAGCAATCTAGCCTTTGACCACCATGTGTCTATGGTAGTGAGGAAATCATTCTCTGTTGTACAATTTATAAACTTATAAAAAAATAAAAAGTATGGCATCTAGGTCCAAGAAGGTCACTGTTTTGTATTCGACAGTCATCAGACCTAGCCATACCTCTCAAATGTCAAGATTTTTGCCTCATATTTTTGATCTGTCCCTCATAAAATCTGTGGTTTTCCAGATGTTTCTTGCAATTGAGGATTGAAGTCATTATACAATGAGAGGCATTTGAGTTTCAAACTTCATATCCTTCAGAAAATGCACGGTAACCTTGCATTCTATCAATTTTCTAAGTTTATAAGAGCACTATTTAAAATCTGTTCCTATTTTTGGGGCTTTGTCCAGATTATTTTTGCCCAGAGGTTGAGAGCTATGGACCTATCATATGTTCATAGGTAAGTACTAGGATTGCTGCCCTTGAAGGCCATTTTAAACCTAGCCAATTTCCTTTTTTTGTTCCTGAATTAACCTATCCCATTTGGTTAGACTGCCCTTACCCATCCCATGGCTGACAATTATGTATTTCCCAGACTGAGAATAACAGGGATCATATCATAGATAATTTGAGGGGACATGTGCATGGGATAAAGCATTTAACAGCTGCCTCTGCTCATTAGTACTACAGGGGGCAGTCCTAGGGTAAACTTTCTGTCTCTCATTCATACAGCCAAGTTGAACTTGAGTATGGACGGGGATAAACTTTGTTTTATGTAGATGGGGAATCTGTTCTAGAGCAATGGTATCCCTCTGCGAGAAATACCTGCCCCTCCAAACTGTTCTGCTGATGTTGTAGAAGAGGATTAGAGCCCTAGATCGAGTATTTCTGATGCCACTTGACTTGCTGATGTGCAGTAAATTTATCAGTTTTGGGTCTTTTGCCTTTTGTCACATTTTATGCCATAGAGCTTTTCTCCATGGGCCTCCAATGAAAATGGGTTTTAGCTCCGTTAGACTATCCTGGTTAACAAATGAAATTAAACAAATGACAATTAAAATAAAATAATAGTATACTGTGTTCTATTACAGGCCTAATGAGGAAAATCTAGAAGATAATGAAATTAGAAGTTGTGTACCTACCATAACGTTCCATGTTAGTTATCTTCTCTCGCCTTCTTTCTTGCTGGATGGGTTCGGAGCCGATCCTCGGCTCCGACTCGGCACTTGCTTTAGCTCGAGAACTCCTTTTACCAGCTCGAGGCAACCCTATATCCCATGATGCAAGGCGGAACTACCTCAGATCTCGTTTGGCAGCTAACTAACCTTGCTAAAGACTATCCTAACAGAAATAGGAACAATGGTTCCTAAAAGAAATCCTCTAACAACGTCGGAGGAAACAATCTAATAGGAACTCTCCAAGATCTGTCCAGGCCAGGGGAAGGAGGGAGGGTTTAAGAAAGAAGGCAGAGAAGACAACTAACATGGAACGTTATGGTAGGTACATAACTTCTAAATGTTAAGTTGTCAATCTCGCCTTCATTCTTGCTGGATGGGACTGCGTCCCTAGCACCTGTGTCCCGGGTGGCTCAATGGAACAGACTCTTGAGAACTGTGGAACCAAAACTGGCCCTATCTCTAGAGGCCAAGTCCAACTTGTAATGAGAGACAAAGGTATGAGGTGTGGCCCAAGTAGCTGCTGCACAAATGGTATCAATGGGTAGTCTATCCTGAAAAGCTGCAGAAGTGGATAGACTCCTGGTTGAGTGTGCTTTTGGCTTAGAAGATAGCTGTTTGCCCCTGAGAGGGTACACATAGGAAATAGTGGAAGTCAACCATCTGGATAAGGTCACTTTAGATACTGGAAGACCTATCCTGTTTTCTGCATAGGAGACAAATAATTGGTCCGATTTTCTGAATTGTTTAGTTCTATGCAAATAGTACCTGAGCTGACGATGGACATCCAAAAAATGCAGTTTCTGTTCAGCTCTGTCAGAATAGTTTGGAAAAAAGACTGGTAGATCTATAGATTGGTTAATGTTGGTTTGAGATACGACTTTGGCAAGAAAGGAAGGGTTAGTTCTTAATGATACCCTGTCCTTATAAAAAACCAAATAAGGGGAACGGATGCAGAGAGCTTGAATCTCGGAAACCCTTCTTGCAGAAGTGACAGCCAGTAAAAATATAGTTTTCCAGGTCAATAACTTCAAAGAACATGAAGCAGACGGTTCGAAGGGAGGTAGTATCAAGGATGCCAACATTAAGTTTAGATCCCATTGCAGAGGAGGATGCTTTATAGGTGGTTTTAGGAGGAAAACTCCTCTGAGAAAGGCCTTGCATAACCTATGAGACATAATGTTATTGTCATGCAGGCCAACATGATACTTAGAAATAGCAGCCAGTTGTACTTTGACTGTAGATGACGAGGATCCTGAATGAAAAACCTCCGCCAGGAAATCTAAAACCGAATGTACAGGAGCAGTAAAGGGGTCAATATTTCTGGAATTGCCCAAATAGAAAACGCCGCCACTTGCTAGCATAAACAGTCCTAGTGGACGACTTCAAGGAAGAGACTAAAATGTCTCTGACTGAGTCCGAAATCATCGGTAGCCTGGCTAGGGTAGGAAGTGGAGCAACCAAGCAGTGAGGTTGAGAGAATGAATGGCCCGGTGCTGCTGACCCGATTGGTGGATCAAGAGATCCGAACTGGGTCCAGATGCCAGGGCTGCACCAGAAGGTGATGATGCAGAGACGAAACCAAATTTGTCGAGGCCAATATGGGGCAATGAGGATCAACTTGGCTCTCAAACGGTGGCTTTCTGAATGACTTGTGGAATCAAGGGAAAAGGAGGAAAAGCGCAGAAGTCCCGGGCCAATCCTGGGTTAGAGAGTCTCTCAGAGGTTGGCCTGGAAGGGAAAGAGAGTGAAGAAATCGGGCACTTGTTGTTTTGAGGAGTAGCAAAAGATCGCAACAAGGAGTGCCCCACTTCAGAAAAATCTGATCCACTACAGATTGATTGAGAGACCACTCGTGAGGCATCAGAATGGATCTGCTCAGCCTGTCCGCTAATAGGTTGGACCTGCCGGGGATGTGCGTTGCTATCAGAAACCGCTGAGAAGAGATCGCCCACTGCCAAAGTCTGAGAGCTTCGACATAACGGATAGGACCTGGTCCCACCCTGCTTGTTGATGTACCAGACTACGGACATGTTGTCCGTCTGTACTGCAATAGTCCCGTGGGAAGAAAGTCGTTGAGGGCTTGCAACGTTAAAAGCACTGCTCTCATCTCCAGGACATTTATGTGCAGATGGTATTCTATGGGTTGCCACGTCCGTGGACCATCCTGCCCTGATAATGCCCCCACCCAATCAGAGAGGCATCCGTAGTGACTGTGGCAACTGGAGGAGGGGAATAAAGGGTCGGCCCTGATGAAGAAGAGGGAAGATATCCACCAGTTCAGATGAGCTCGCACGACTGTGTTACCAAGATTTCGTGCCTCATCGGGAGACTGTGGTACGACCACTGCGTGAAAAGCATCCACTGCAGAAGACGCATGTGGAAGCGAGCCAGTGGTAGAAGAACAATGGCCGCAGCCATAAGACCTAGAACCTTCAGTATAAATCTGGCTTTGATCTTGTTGCTTTGCAAAAGAAGCGAACAAATTTTTGGATGTCCAGAATTCTTTGATCTGTTAGTCTGGCTAACATTTTACGGTGTTTAATTCTGCCTATAAAGGTGATAGATTGGCAAGGCAGCAGAGAAGATTTTTCAAGTTTACTGAAATTCCCAAACTCCTGCAAAGCTGTAGAGTGTAGTCTCTGGACTGAAGAAGCTGACACTTGGTGGTGGCGGAGAGGAGCCAGTCATCCAAATAGGGAAACACCTGGAATCCTCGACGTCTCAGATGAGCTGTGACCACTGCCATGCATTTGGTAAACACTCTGGGGGCTGAAGTGAGGCCAAAGGGCAGGGCTCTGAATTGGTAATGACTGGTCCCTAGCCGAAAGCGGAGAAACCTTCTGGAGCGTCTGTGAATCTTTATGTGATAGTACGCATCCTGAAGGTCTATAGAGCACATCCAGTTGTCCTTGCCCAGAAAGGGCAGAATGGACTGAAGCGTGACCAGAATCTGGCCTTCTTGACAAATCTGTTCAGATTGCTCAGGTCTAATATTGGTCTCCAATCTCCCGTCCTTTTGGGGACCAAAAAGAATCTGGAGTAGACGCCAGATCCTACCTGGTCTGCTGGCACAGTCTGGATGGCTCTTTTTTCTAGGAGCTTTGAAACCTCCTGTTCTGCCAAATCCCTTTGACCGGGTGAGATGTCTGGAAGGGATTGAAGAGGTACGGGAAACCTTTCGAAGGGGATTTTGTAACCCTCGGATATAATCGACTGTACCCACATCTCTTGAGATAGGGATTGCCAGGCTACTGGGTACAGCGAAATCCTTCCCCTGACTGCCTCCAAGGGTGGACAGCCGGGCAACACCTCAGGGATGCTGAAAGGGCTTCTCAGGAAGAGACTCCCTGTTGCCCTGGTTCTGAGGACCCCCCCTGCCTCTAGGGCGGCGTCTATTATTGTTACCCCCTCTGCCTCTGGGGGTAAACTGACCACGTGTGCCCGGTGTAGCTCCTTGGGCTTTTCGGAACCACATCTTCCCCCCTTCTGACTCTTGGGGTATGGTCTAGAAGGAGTGGAAAACTGGACTCCAACGGCAGAAAGAGTTTTACCGTCCTGCTCACACCTGGTCAAGGTATCCTTCACCTGAGGTCCAAACAAAGCCGAACCATCAAAGGGGGTATTAGTGAAGGATGCCTTAAAGGGGTCCACAAAATTACAAAGCCGCATCCAGGCTTGGCGTCTAAGAGCAACTCCTGTGCCTGCGGCCCTGCTCGCTCCATCGGCCGCATAGGATATGAGCCGCATGGAGGAGTTAGATATGGAATTCAGGATAGCAAGCTGCGAGGCAATCTTTTCCTGAGCCCCAGCAGCAGAAGGATCCTGGACTACTTCTCCCAGTTCCTTGAGAACATCTCGTTGAAGCCTGGTGAAGTGACAAAGATAATTCAGCGAACGCATAGCAAAGGTCGCTGAAGAAAACATCCGCTTTCCATACCTGTCCATGGTCCTAGAGTCCTTATTAGGAAGATGGACAGGTACTGAAGGATCCGCCAATTCCTTCTTAGTGGCAGCCGCCACCACCATAGCATCCATTGGAACACCCTTGGAAAGGAACTGTTTGTCCGAAGGGGCCGTAATGAATTTGGATGGTCTTCTGGGGACAGGTTCCACAGAATCTGGAGCCGCCTTACACAAGCCACTACCTGCATGAGTGGGTCGAAGGCGGAGACACCCAGGAGGTGGAGGGTCGGGATCCAAAGCCTCCAGGTATACCGACTCATCCTCGGAGGGGTCAATGGAGGCCAATTCCCCTCTGTTTGAGGAGCTCAAGGATGTCTGAAAAGAGACATCCTCAGAGGGGACCATGGGAACCCTCCGACTCATCTAAGTCGGTATCAGATGTAGTAGACTCAGGGGAGTCTGTGTGTTTCCTCTTACACGTCCTCTTCCGAGGGGTTCCCCTGCAGGATCAGGAGAAACCTCGGAAGAGGAGGAAATTCCCAGTGGGGAAACCTGGGGCGATGGATCCCTGGGCCTGTGAGCAAGAGGTTGGCAAGAGGCATCTGCAGGCACTGAAGAGGGAGGAGCTAGAGGGATGGACTGTTGACCAGGCTCAGAGGCCAGGACACTCCTCATCACCTCAAAGGCTCCTCTCCCGGGAGTCCGGAACACACCCGCTCGAAGAAACAGGAATGGCCGGCTCCAAAGAGAGAGAAGGCTCCGAGGCGATGTCGGCGCCGAGCTTACCAAAGCCGAAGCCCCAAGAGGGAGAGCGGGTCGGACAAGGGTCCGATGCCACTAGCCCCCTCGGAGCAGACAGTGGAAACCCGACGACCGGATCCCTCCAAGGAAGGTCTCAAGGAGGAGATCGGAGCCGAGGACGATGGAGGATGTATCGGCTCCGGCATCGAAACAGTCGCTGTCCCGAGAAGCTCCAGCTCCAAACTGCGGTGTGGAGTCGGAGGAGGAAGTTCAAGGATTGGGGCTATAGCCGAAGTCTGTTGAGACGGGCTATGGAGCATTTGGGCCAGTGCCTGAGACTTCAACAGCCTGCTTACCACCCTCTCTAAATCGTGGTCAGACAGCCTGGAAGATCTCGAAGATCGGCTCCGATGGCTCCGCTCCGACAAAAGAGGAGACCCCGGAGCTGAGTGGATACTCAGTATAGAAGGGGACCGGGATCTCTTACGGGTCGAAGCCATCGGAGCCGAAGTCCCTTGAATTCCAGATGGAGCCGAGGATATCTCGGCTCCGATGCTGGATAAAGTGTCGGCTCCAGCCGGAGCCGACAAGGCCACAGTAGTCAGGGTATCGGAGCCGGTCGGCGCCGAACCCACTACTTGAACAGCAGATGTATCGGCTCCAGCCGGAGCCGATGTCGGCTCTGACAGAGCCGGAGCCACCAGAGGAGTTTTGGACACTGTAGCCTGAGCCTTCGGTGGTTTAGAAGGTTTTCCTAACCCTAATTTAGGAGGAGAACCTTCTGGCTTAAGTAAGCCTCGGAGGATAAGTTTATTCCTCCTTTCCTGCAGGACTCTCTGGCTAAAAGCATGACATAAAGCACAGGAGTCCTGCAGGTGCAAAGGCCCCAGGCAATAAACACAAGAAGTGTGACCGTCTGTCAGAGACATTTTCTGACAGCACTGGTCACACTTCTTGAAGCCTGAGACCTTGCCTTCCTTAGACATCCTAGGAGGATGGAAACACAAACAATCCCAACAAACACACAAATTAATCCCTTACACAAACACACAGGAAGGGAATAACCAATGGGGAAGTAGGCTGACTAAAAAAACTTTAGACTAAGATTATAAAAAAGTTTGAAAACAAGGGAAAAGGGTGGGCTGTAACTAACTACAGACTAAACTGACACTAAAAGGGAAAAATAACCCCCTAACTACTCTTTTTCTTATTTTACAAAGAAAAACTTACCTCAGCTGGCAAAGGAGACCTCTTTCGCTAAGTGGCAAACGAGATCTGAGGTAGTTCCGCCTTGCATCATGGGATATAGGATTGCCTCGAGCTGGTAAAAGGAGTTCTCGAGCTAAAGCAAGTGCCGAGTCGGAGCCGAGGATCGGCTCCGAACCCATCCAGCAAGAATGAAGGCGAGATTGACAACTTAACATACCTCTTTTTGACCAAAAAAGTTGTATCTTAAAAAAATGATATCTCTGGTAATCAGATGGGCAAGGCAAAAATACTTCTTAATGACAGTAAGAGTTAGTTACCCAAGAAGGTGCCCAGGCTTGTAATAACAATGTCTAGTTTAAGGGGGCATAAATTATGTGGTAGTTATGCAAGAAAAAAAAAACAAACAAAAAATGGTGGCACCCTGTGAGGCAGCGGCTGTGTCGGCTTGTTCTAGAGATATGCTTATTTTGTCTTCTTTTGCACAAAAAAACCTTCAAACAAACCAGTTTCTGTACTTCCAATTGAAGGTACAATAAGTTACAGCAGACAAAAGTTACTAGAAATTGAACAGTCGACATCAACTCGTTGATGGATTGATGTCTTGAAGTCTGCGGAGTGTCTGGGACCTACTACTCTCACAGAGTCACAACAGCTGTGTATTTTAACTTTGCACACTCTAATATGCCTGAATCTGGTAGAAGAAGGTTCTGGAACATGCTGGACAAAGAAAAAGAGAGGAAGATGTCAAAGAACAAGGAGAAAAGGATGCAGAGCATGTATTGCTGTTAAGCTAAAAGCAAACCCTTACAGACCTGCACTACCAACAAATACTGCTGGGTAATGTGACACCACTGGATAGCAAGATGGAATAGTTTAGACTGGAACTCTGGAATAAGAACAAAGTGAGAAATACTTGTTTATTTTTGTTTATTGAGACATGGCTGCATGACAAGATAAATGACAGTGCTATAAACTTTGAAAGTCTCACGCTGTTTCATGCAGACAGGAACTAGTTATTGTGTGGAAAGGCCAGTGGAGGAGGAGTCTGCATCTATGTCAACAAAAGATGGTGCAGTAAAGTACAGTTGTGTACACTTACCATAAATGTAGATGTTCAAGTGTATTCACTGTTGCAGTCATTACATTTGGGTAATCTGGTGGCAGGTTGCCCTCAGTCGGCCTGATTAACAAAGTCTTGGGTCCTGTGTCGGTTGCTGTCCCTTCTTCCATGACGTCAGGTCGTCAGGGGTATAAAACATGCAGCCGACGCCATTACATCAGTTTTTCTTGCCCCAGATGTCAGGTGACCACCCAAATGGGGAGCAAATAAAATTAAACACACAAAAATATACCTCCAACCAAAAGCAAATACACCAAAAAGGCTTTTAAGCATAGTACAAGAAAGTGGGGGTATAGTCAGAGAAAAACAGGGGACTGGAGGGAGAGTAACCAGGACTGCAACAGTGAATACACTCAAACATCTACATTTATGTTAAGTGCACACAAAGTACAGTTTTGTACCTACCATAAATGTAGATGTTCGAGGATCCACATTGCTGCAGTCCTAACTATTGGGTAGTCCGCTGTCCAGTGATACCAAAAGTATATGCTGGCTGGCGTCGTCGCGGCGCCCGGTCAGAGATATTGACGCCGGTACGCGGCTCATTAGACTGGCCCAATACGTCAGGGTACTAATGCGCATGACGGCGTCATATCCTCAGTCTTTTCTTGCCCCAGATGTCAGAAGACCCTAAAAGACAAGGCCAAACCAAAACACACCAAACATACCTGCACCAAAATATAAACAATATATACAAAGGTACCAGAATATAATCTCACCTACACAACCACCCCTAAACACAGAGGGAAGGAGGGAGGTAATTGGACTGCAGCAATGTGGATCCTCGAACATCTACATTTATGGTAGGTACAAAACTGTACTATGTTCTTCATTCCACATTGCTGCAGTCCTAACGTAGAATCCCAAAGCAGAGGTAAGGGAGGCTGGCAAATCATAAGGAAGCAGGAGCTGATAACATGCCTTGCAAAATAGCTGTGGCAAAACCAGCCCTAGACTTAGAGTAGAGAGGAAGGTGGTAATGCTTAGAGAAAGTATGCACTGAACTCCAAGTAGCTGCCTCCAAAATATCCTTAGTTGCCACCCCTTAGAAATGCTGTTGAAGTGGCAGTAGCCCTAGTGGAATGAGGCCTAATCCCAGCTGGAATCTCTTTGCCATGATGGGAATAACAAAATGCAATGCAAAACCCAATCCACCTAGAAATAGTTTGTTTTGACACAGGCTTGCCCTGAACTCAAAGCAAAAGAAACAAACAACTGCTGAGACTGTCTAAAATCCTTAGTCCTGCTTAAATAATAACGCAATTGCCTGTGTACATCTAAAGTGTGCAAAATCTTTTCCCCTTTATTTTGGGGATCTGCATAGAAAGTAGGCAAATGAATAGTTTGGTTTAAAGCCACACTAGAAACCACCTTAGGCATAAAGGAAGGATTAGTACGTAATGATACCCCATCCTTATGCAAACTCAAAACAGGCTCAACCGCCATAAGGGCCTGTAACTCAGAAACCCTTCTTGCAGAAGTAATGGCCAACAAAAAAGCAGTCTTCCATGACAAGTATTTCAGTTCAGCAGTAGCTGCAGGCTCAAAAGGTTGTAGAGTAAGTTTTTCCAACACAAAATTGAGATCCCAAGCAGGAGTAGGAGCTCACACGGGGGTCTTATATTCTTTGCCCCTCTAAGAAATTGCTTGAACAAAGGATGTGAAAACAATGGTGGGTCACAATCATAGTGAGCTGAAATTGCTGCAGCATGAATCTTAATGGAAGAGAAAGACAAACCTTTGTCCAATAACTCAGTAAGATATTGAAGAGCCACACTCAAATTAGGCTCCGAAATCTCCAAATTCTTTGCTGCAGTCCAAAATAAAAATCTCTTCCATTTTTTCCTTGTACTAGGTCTTCTGGCTTCCATAATCACATTTAAAACTTGTTGAGGAAGTTGAGACCTGCTGTCTTTCAAAACAGAATATGCCAGGCTGTTAGATGAAGAGTTTGAAGCTTGACATTGAGCAGATGACCGTCCCTCTGAGACAATAGGTGTGGAATCAAGGGTAAAGGCCATGGAGGCTTCCTTACCAGACTCCTCAGTAATGGGTACCAGTGCTGCGAGGCCAATCTGGAGCTATTAAAATCATCCTTGGCTTGTCTTGTCTGACCTTTAGAAGCACCTTTGGGAGAAGAGGCAGAGGTGGAAAAGCATACACATGAAGATTTTTCCAACTGAAAGAAAGAGCATCCACTTTCCAAGCTGTGTGATGAAATCCCTTCGTGCAAAACTTTGGCAGCTGGTGGTTTAGTGGAGAAGCGAACAGATCTATGTCTGGAGTTCCCCATGACACTGTCAATTTTGAAATACATGAAGATCCAGTTTCCACTGTGGGGATCCATGATTTGTCTGCTTAACACATCTGCTAAGGAGTTCTGTGCTCGGCAGAAACCTTGCCTGAAGAGTTAGTTGCAAGCTGAGCGCAGTCTCCCATAAAATCATTGCTTGCCTGCACAATGGGTAAGAATGTGTTCCCCTTGTTTGTTGATGTACCACATGACAGTTGTGTTGTCTGTTAGAATCAACACCTGCCCTGGAAGAAGTAACTCCTTGAAAGCCATTAATGCAAACTGGACTGCTAACATCTCTTTCATGTTGATATGTAGATGCTGTAGTCTGGCAGGCCACTTGTCTTGTATCCACTTTCCATCTAGATGAGCTCCCAAGCAATGTCTGAGGCATCTGTCGTTAGAATCTGACTTGCCTCTGGCGGGTCACAGAGAGTCCCTTGTTTAGGTGACATTCCTGAGCCCACCACAAAATTCCTTTTGAATGCAAGGTATTATTTGAATGACAGTGTCCAAATCCTGGCAGTGCTGTGTCCATAGATTTTGAGATACCATTGTAGCTTCCTCATATGCAGTTTGGCATTGGGAAGCACCAGAATACAAGATGCCATGAACCCTAAGGCTTGAAGGACTGTCCTTGCAGTCAGCCCGGACTGAAGAGATAATTGATGGAAGTAACTGGAAAGATTATTTTGTTTGTCCGGGGTTAAAAGGCCATCTGGGCTGCTGTATTCAGTCTCACACCCAGAAAGCACATGTCTTGAGAGGGTACTAGACTGGACTTTATTTCGTTCACAGAATACCCTAGGCATCTTAGCACTGCTATGACATATTCCAAATGCTGTAGAAGGTCTTCCTTTTCTTGAGCCAGAATCAGGCAGTCGTCCAAGTAAGGATAGATTTGAATTCCTTTTAGCCTGAAGTAAGCTATCACTGGAGCCAGAACCTTTGTGAATACTCTGGGTGCAGTAGATAAGCCAAAGGGCAATGCAGAGAACTGATAATAAGAATTTCCAGCTCGAAAACGCAGATACTTTCTGCAACTTAGTCTGATAGGCACATGAAGGTAAGCTTCCTTGAGATCTAAAGTTACCATCCAGTGATCTTTGCCCAGCAGAGGTAAAAGCTGTTGTAACGTCAACATTTTGAACTTTGGAATGTCCAGATAAGTGTTGAGGATAGATAAATCCAAAATTGGTCTGCACGTGTTCCCCTTCTTTGGTACTAGGAACAGGCGAGAATAAAATCCTAGGCCCCTTTCTGGCACAGGAACTGACTGAATGGCTCCTATTTGGAGCAACAGAAGCCTCTGTTCTTTGTAGAGGAGGAATGTCTGGCATGCCTTTGAAAGGAGGCAAGGTATGGAAATAAAACCTGTAACCGTGGTGAATGATATCCAGAACCCATTTGTCTTGGGTAATAAAATCCCAATTTTCTTTGAAAAGAGACACCCTTCCTCCTAGAGGTGCAGAATGTACTGGCAGCTGAAAAGGCAGGTCATTGGGTCTGCTGGACTGACCCTGCCCTCACCAGAAGTCTGAGCAGGTGAACTCCCTGTCCTAGGCCTAAAAGAACCTTGAGCTCTGCCCCTACCACGTCTAGACCTACCCCTAGACTGGGAATCATAAGCAGGATAAGTCCACCCCTTAGTAGGCCAATTTCTACTAAACTTGGAGGCTGCACCTGCAAAAATCCTTAACAGTTTGCATAGACTTAGCCTTGTCCTCCATTTTCTTTAAAACTGCTTCCACAGGCGAACCAAACAACACGTCAGACTGTAAAGGAGCATCCAAAATCCTTGTCTTAACATGCTCAGCTAAGTTCTGATCTCTCAACCAGGCGTGCTCACGAAGAACAGAACCAGTGGCAGCCACCCTCGAGGAGGCCTGCACAGCATCAAAACCACACTGCAAAGAATGCTTTCCCACTTGTTCAGAAACATGAACTAAATCCTGCAGCTCTTTACACTCAATACCTTCAGCCAGAGCATCCACCTTAGACTTCAATTGTGAAAGGAGATAATTCTGATATTTTAACATATGAAACTGACAATTCAACGCCCTCATGGCTAAAGTGGAAGAAGTGTACACTTTCTTTCCCCATCTATCCAAAGCCCTTGCCTCTTTATCAGGAGGAACAGGATTTTTAACCACAGAAGCCTTCACACCTTTAGGCCCCTGAGAGACAGTTTCTGGGTCCGCCCTAGGACTCTTAAAAAGATACTTATGGGCATCAGGCACCCTCAGGAGGCGAAGCTGAAGGAGTAGAATCATCCACATCAGAATCAGAATAAGGAGGATACTCCTGCAAGTCCTCAGCAGAAGACTCAGAAGCCTCCGAACATTGCTCAAAACTCTCAAACTCAGGTTCCACCCTAGGCCTCTTATCAGGAGGGGGCATAGAACCTCTAATCATAGTAATCAAATCCTCTGCCATTTTTAGCATATGCTTCTTAGGCAAAGACCCTGAAACACTTGGAGAAACCCCCACTGAAGCTAAAGTAGGCCTGCCTCTTAAAGAAGCCTTGGCAACAGAAGGCCCTAACCACCTTAGGAAGAGAGGGAAGAACAGCCACCTGAGAAGCCCCTTCAGCCTGGCCTACTTCCTGAGAGGACACATCCTGCAACAATAAAGTTTCTCCCTGAGACTCCAAAGAAACTCCTGGCAGAACCTCCGGCTCCACTGAGCCCTCTAAAGAACCGACGTCCGGGACTGTCGGTTCTTCCCCTCAGGCTTCGCTGCTTTGTCCTTGCGCTTTTGGCTGAAGCGGCCGGAGCATCCGACGGCATTTTATAATTACAACGCTTCCCAAACACTAACCTGGCACAGTCTAACCTTCTCTTAATAGTGCGTTTGTTAAATCTAGCACAAGAGCGGCATCCAACAACGTCGTGCTCAGGCCCTAAACAAGGTATACACAAAGTATGGTAATCCCTATGAGGTATCTGTTTCCCACAAGAAATACAGTTATTCACTTTTTCTGACATCCGGTTAAATACTGAGGCAAGAAAAAAACAAAATATTCCCCAATGGGGTACTTAGCCAACTTTGATTCGGTCTGAAACTCTGACTTCAGAAACTTTCAGAACGCCAACCTGCACTCGCAAAATTGCTTCTGCATCGGTCCATGCGGCAAAAGACTGAGGATATGGCCGGTCATGCGATATACCCTGACTGGACGCCAGTCTGTCTAATGCCGCGATGACGCCAGCCATATACTTTGGTATTCGGGCCGACTGGACAGCGGACTACCCAATAGTTAGGACTGCAGCAATGTGGAATGAAGAACATCTGTACTATGTTCTTCGTGTTTCACTGTTGCAGTCATTACATTTGGGTAGATTCCCAAAGCTATGGTTGGGAGGAGGAATTTATACAGCATTAGGACCAGCTATAAGGCCCTGCAAGACAGCAGTGGCAAAGCCAGCTCTGGATTTAGAGAAAATTGGTAAATGATAATGCTTAGTGAAAGTGTGTAAAGAACTCCAGTTAGCAGCTTCTAGAATATCCCTGGTAGGAACACCTCTGAGAAAGGCTGCAGAAGTAGATGCAGCCCTAGTGGAGTGAGATCTGATCCCCTGGGGATAGGTTTTCCATGGTGCTTATAGCAGAAATGAATGCAATGGCTTATCCATTTAGAAATGGTTTGTTTTGAAATATCCTTCCCCTCTGACCCAGCAGCAAATGCTACTAGCAATTGTTCAGATTTTTTTTCAAAATTTAGTTCTGTCCAAGTAGAATCTAAGTTGTCTGTGCACGTCCAAGGAATGCTGAATCCGTTCCCCTTTGTTCTGTGGATTGGGAAAGAAGGTTGGCAAATGAGTGGGCTAATTAAGAACCACACTTGAAACCACCTTGGGCATAAAAGATGGATTGGTCCTCAGAGATACCCTGTCTGCATGAAAAATGATGAAAGGCTCCACTGCCATAAGGGCCTGTAAGTCAGATATCCTTCTAGCTGAAGTGATTGCTAAAAAGAAGGCTGTTTTCCAAGAAAGAAATGTTAAGTCTGCAGTAGCAGCTGGTTCAGAAGGAGGTAGTGTGAGCTTTTCCAAAACAAAGTTAAGGTCCCAGGCAGGGGTAGGAGCTCTCCTGGGTGGTCTCAAGTTCTTTGCCCCTCTGAGATACTGCTTGAGCAGGGGATGAGAAAAGAGGGGTGGTTCTGTGTTATAGTGAGCTGAAATAGCTGAGGCATGGATTTTAACAGAGGAAAAAGACAGGCCCTTGTAAAGCATCTCAGTTAAGTATTGTAAAATCTGAGGTAAATTGGGCGCTGCTGTGCTCATCCCTAAAGAGTGGTTCAAGGCACAGAATCTTTTCCATTTGTCAGCATAAGATTTTCTAGTGCTAGGTCTTCTCACCTCCAAGATGACATCCATCACAGGTTTGCTGAGGGATGCTAAGGGTGAATTTAAGTGATTAGCCAGGCTGCAAGGTTCAATGTTGGAAGCTGAGGGTGCAGAATTTGGTCCTCTTGCTGAGACAGCAAGGAAGGTGTCTGAGGCAAGTGCCATGGAGATATTTGTGACACACTGCGCAGGAGTGGGTACCAGTGTTGGCGTGGCCAGTCTGGAGCAATCAAAATCATTCTTGGTTTGTCCTGTTTGACTTTTATCAGAACTTTGGAGGGCAGAAGGGGAAAGGCATAGACTGATAGGTTTTTCCAGCTGAAGGACACAGCATCCACTTTCCAGGCTTTTCTGTTGGGAGTACTTGTGCAAAACTTGTCCAACTCGTAGTTCTGGGGGGAGGCAAATAGATCTATGTCTGGGCTCCCCCATTTGCTTGTCAACATGTTGAAAATCCGTGGTTCCAGTTTCCCATTCTGTGGGTCCATGAGATTTCTGCTTAGTCCGTCTGCCACTGTATTCAATTTTCCTGGCAGGAATTGTGCTTGTAGGTGCACTTGGTAGCTCAAAGCTGTGTTCCACAATGCCATGGTTAGTCTTCAGAGGGGGTATGAATGTGTACCCCCCCTGCTTGTTTATGTACCACATAACCATGGTGTTGTCCATCTTTACCATTAGTTGTCCTGGAAGAATGCAGTCCTTGAAGGCTGTCAGAGCATTCGGTACAGCTAACATTTCTTTTTGATTGATATGTAGGTGCATTTGATTTGGGTTTCATTTGCCCTGAATGCACCTCCCTGCCAGGTGAGCCCCCCATGCATAGTCTGATGCATCTGTAGTTAGGGTTTGGGTGGCAGGGGTAGTGTGAATGGCAGTCCCTTGTTTTGGTGGCAGGCCTCTGCCCACCATAGGAACTCCAGGCATAGGCAAGGTATGATGGGAATCATTGTTTCTAGGCTGTGACAATGTTGACTCCATAGACTTTTTAAGTACCACTGTAGTTTCCTCATATGCAGTCTTGCATATGGAATTAGAAGAATGCAGGAGGCCATGAACCCCAAGGCTTGCAGTATTTGTCTTGCAGACAGCAGGGTTTTTGTGGCCACTTGTTTGAAGTAAGTTACCAAATGAATTTGCTTCTCTGGCGTGAGGAAAGCCATTTGGGCAGTTGTATTCAAGCTTGCACCCAGGAATGTAATCTGTTGAGAGGGTACCAGTTGTAATTTCTTTTAATTTATGGTGCACTCCAGACAAGTTAGAACCTGTTTTACAAACGCCGGATGATTTAGAAGTATGCCCTGGTTTTCTGCCTGAATTAGACAATCGTCCAGGTATGGATATATTTGAATATTTCTTTGCCTGCAAAATGCAATTACTGGAGCCAGGCACTTTGTGAATACCCTGGGCGCAGTAGACAAGCCAAAGGGCAGTGCAGAGAACTGATAATGCAAGTAGCCTGCTTGGAAGCGTAGGCATTTTCTGTAAGATTCCCTGATTGGGATGTGCAGGTATGCTTCTTTTACATCTAGAGTTGCCAACCAGGCATCTCTGCCTAGCATAGGAAGTAACTGGTGAAGAGTCAGCATCTTGAATTTTGGAATGTCCAGAAAGGTGTTTAGAGTAGACAGGTCCAGAATTGGATGCCATGATTTGTCTTTTCTGGGTACCAGGAAAAGCCTGAACAGAAACCTTGTCCCTTTTCCCCTTCTGGTACCAGTTGAATAGCCCCCATGTTTAAGAGGGAAAGTACTTGTTTTTGACCCTCTGCCCACTGATGTGGGGGCAGGTCTGGCCACCAGTTTGGTGTTGGCAATGTGTGGAAATGAAATCTGTATCCCTGGGACACTATATTTAAAGCTCATTTGTCCTGGGTTATGAGTTCCCAGTTTTTTGCATGAAGAGCAATCTTTTCCCCCAAAGGGGCGGCTAAAAGGTAAGTGCCTGGTAATTTTAAAGGAAATTCATTGAGACTGTTTACCATACGGGGGTGGTTTGTTATTTCCAGATTTGGAAGTGGAAGCCCCCCATTGCTTAGTTCTGAGAGTACTCTGGGACTGAAACCTGGTGTTTTTGGTGTGTCTGGGTTTGGCTTGAGAGGATATGGAAGGAGCTGGAAAGGACCAATTCTTAGTAGGCCAGTGCCTACTAAATCTTGGAGGTTGCACTTGAAAGAAATCTTTTACAGTTTGCATAGATTTAGCTTTATCTTCCATCTTTTTTAGAACTTCTTCAGCCTTATTGCCAAATAGGCGGTCCTGATTTAAAGGAGCATCCAACAATTTTTCTTTAACATGATCAGGCAGAGATTGCATGCCTTCTAAGCACAGACCCAGTGACAACAGCCCTGCAAGAGACCTCTAAAGAATCAAAACCACACTGCAAAGTATGTTTTCCAACTTGTTCAGCAGAATGCAATAAATCCTGTAAATCTTTATTTTCCACACAGCCAGAAATCAACATCATTTTCTGTTTAAGCAGTCTAATAATATGCTGTTGATATTTTAACATATGAAATTGGCAGTTTAAAGCCCTGATTGCCAAGGTTGCAGAAGTATAAACCTTTTTACCCCATCTATCCAGCGCCCTGGAGTCTCTATCAGAAGGGGTAGGATTTTTAGCAGTAGAAGCCTTAATGCCCTTGGGCCCCTGAGAAATGGTTTCTGGATCTGCAACAGGATTTTTGAAAAGGAACTTGTGGGACTCAGGAACCCTGTAGTATCTGTCAGGTTTACTAGGAGCCGGAGGCAGGGAATCAGGGGCCATACTGGATTCCAAAAACACATCATCAACAATGTCTAGTACAGGAGGTATAGCCAAAGGCCTATGCTGAGGTAGAAGAAGGAAATCCCTAAGCCTATTTTTTGAATAAGAAAATTCCTGACTTTCCAGTGGAAATGCTCCCTTAAGGTATGTAAAGTTTCTCCAAAAGAAAAGTCCTCAGGAGGGGAAGCAGAGGGAATGGAATCCTCTGCATCAGAATCCTCATAAGTAGGTATGGACAAATCCAGGTCATTAGAAGAGTCAGAAGAAAGAGTCCTGATCAGAAGATTCATAGTCAAGCTCAGCCCTAGGACTCTTAGGGGGGGGGGGTTGACTATCCCTGATTAGAGTAATTAGATCTTCAGCCATTTTGATCATTTGTTTTTAGGCATAGCAGCCTGAACATGTGGCCTGGGCACCAGTTTTTTAGACATAGATCGAGATTTAGGCCTTAGTATTGAAGGTGGAGTCGGTTTAATATGCAAGTCTGTAGGCCTGAATACAGCCTCAGAAGCCGGGTGCCTGCATAGTGGCTCCGGACCCATCCAAGGTAGAGACATCCGCGGGTTCCATAGGTGGAGCATCTCGCGGCATACTGGACTCCGAATGGGTCTCAGTAGAGGCCTGTGAGTCATAAGTAGTGGGTATCAGGGGCTGCGAAAGCACCTCACTGAGTACTGGCGAACTAGTGACTGGCTTAGGAGAAGCGTCGGCAGTTTTGGACCTCAACAGCCTGTCTCTGTCTTTATCTTTGCGTTTTTTCGGAATCCCGGTAGTCGGATGGCTAACCGATGTCATTTCTGGATAATTAAACCGAGAACCGAAATATTTAGAGGCAAAAATATACCGAAGACGGATAGTGCGCTGATTAAATAAAGCGCAAAACCGACAGCAAGGTACATTGTGGTCAGGGCCTAGGCAAGGAATACAGTACAAATGAAAATCTTTATGAGGTATTTGCTTTCCACAAGTAATGCAATTATTAACTTTTACTGACATCGGTAAGGAGCAAGAAAAAGTTTCCCCAACGGGGTACTTACTTCAGTTCTGAAACTCGAAAATGAAAATTTCAGGAGTTGGCCGACTGGCACTTGCGAACTGCTTCTGCTTTGGGCACCGCACGGCAAGAAAGATGGATGGAATGGCATCGGCTACATGTTTTATACCCCTGACGACCTGACGTCATGAAAGAAGGGACAGCAACCGACACAGGACCCAAGACTTTGTTAATCAGGCCGACTGAGGTCACCTGCCAGCAGATTACCCAAATGTAATGACTGCAACAGTGAAACATGAAGAACATCTGTGAAATCTTACTATTACACTGCTGTGAAAACTTAAGAGTTTATGTCCATCAGATGTAAGACCATTTTACTTTCCCAGGGAACTGAATGGGATCAGTGTAACAGTGGTGCATATCCCACCCACTGCTAATACCACCGAGGCTGTAAATAAACTATGCAATTATATTGGTGAGCTGCAGAGCAACAATACTGACTGTACATGTGGTTGCTGGGAACTTTAATAAGGCGGATCTGAAAGAAATACTCCCACACTACCATCAGTATGTGGACATTCTAACTAGGGGTGATAATATCCTAGACAAGGTATATACAAACTTAAAGAAAGCCTACAAGGCAGTGCAACTTCCACAAATGGGAAACTCTGGCCATTACACCACCTTGCTTTCACCAGCCTACAAACCGGCACAGACTGAAGAGAAAGCCATGAAGAAACAAATCGGGGTTTGGCCAAAGGGAGCCATGGAGGCCCTCCAAGACTGCTTTGACAGAACAAACTGGGATATGCTCAAGGAGGCAGTCACAGTTAATCAGCATCTGAACATAGATGAATACACAGAGGTTGTGATGTCATACATTTCAAACTGCAATGATGAAGTAACTAGCACCAAAAACATCACCATCAGAGCTAACCAAAAGCCATGGTTCACCTCCAAGGTATATGGGCTTCTGAAGGTGAGAAATGCAGCTTACAGGGCTAAGGACAAAGCAGCCCTAAGGGAAGCAAGAGGCAACCTGAGGTGGGGTTATAAAGCAGACAAAGAGGGAGTAAGGCAGAAGGGTGCAGAGCCACTTTGATGACATGAGAGATGCAAGGAGATTATGGCAAGCCATAAAGCTCACTGACTACAAAATCAGGTCAACACAGTGTGAGGATAGCATCAAACTCTTGGACAGTTTGAATACCTTCTTTGGAATTTCGAAGAGAGAAACAACAGGTTGTACAAACGCTGCCCACTGATGAGAAGGATGCTGTGGTCAAACTCCGTACAGAGGAGGTGATAAAAGAGGTATGGAAGTTGAACCCCAGGAAGGCTGCTGGCCCAGACAACATACTGGGCAAGTTGTTAAAAGGATGTGCTGATCAGCTGTGCATAGTACTCGTGGTGATATTTAACACCTCTCTTGCCATGGCAAAAGTACCCTCATGCTACAAGGAAACAAACATCATTCCATTGCCTAAGAAAACCTTCCCCTTCACCCTAAACAACTACAGACCAGTTGCTCTGACATCCACTGTTATGAAATGTTTTGAGCAGCTGATCAAAGAGCATTTGTCATCGTCGACCCTACCTCCCGATTTTGATCCTTTGCAGATTACTTACAGAGCCAACAGATTCATGGCTAATGTCATTTCATTGGAGCTACATAGCTCTATTGAACATTTTGAGGGCAATGATAACTATGTGACGATAAGAAACAAACAGCATACCTATGGCCAATTCAAGACACTAATAACCAACAACTATTTGAGAATGCTGTTCATAGATTTCAGTTCGGCATTTAATACAGTGGTATCAATGCAGCTGATGGAAAAACTGGCATATACAGCAGTCAGCAAACATCTCTGTAATTGGATCCTGGACTTCCTGATTGAGAGGCCACAGAGAGTGAATTCAGGTAATAACACATCAAAGTGTATCAAGTTTAACACCAGAGTTCCACAGGGATGTGTTCTTAGTCCACTATTATTCACCAGATCGACCCTTGACTGCTATGCAAAGCACAAGTCCAACTATAACATCAAGTTTGCTGAAGACACCAAAGTCATGGGGCTCATCACAAAGGAGGATGAAAGAGCATATAGAGAGGAGGAGGCATCTCTAATCAGCTGGTGTGAAGGGGAAAGTACTGCTGTGTAAAATCTTACCATAACTCTAGATGTCCTTCTCTTCTATATGCTGCTGTATCTATAACACAAGGGAGTCTGCCTCTGGTCGACTCACGTACATCCAGCCGTTCTACAAAAGATAGATGCTACCGCTAGGGTGCGTGTGACATCCCGTGTTTCTCTCTCTGTGGACATCGGTCGTAAACAGACGTCGGGTACAAAACAGACATCAGCACGCACCTACCTCAGAACTGAATGCTGCCAGAATCAGTGACTATGGAGTGGGTACTTCAGGAGTCAGGCAAGTGTGAGGGGGACGGCAGGGTGGGAAAAGTACAGTTTTGTACCTACCATAAATGTAGATGTCCGATAGGTATGCATCTGCAGTCATCACATATGGGTTGTCCTGCCTCAGGCAGCCCTTCGGTCGGCCGGATTCCAAAGTCTGGGTCCGGCGTCGGCTGATGTCGCCCTTTCCCCGACGTCAGAGCGCCTGGGGTATAAAAGCGCCAGCCGACGCCATCTTCCTCAGTGTTTCTTGCCCCAGATGCCAGGTGCCCTCAAAGGAAGGCTAAATTTGGAGAAATGCAATAAATTCCAAACATGCACAGAAATATATATCTATATATAAAACAAATACACCATAATAGATAACCCCAGCTAGCTATGAGAGGGAAAAGTACCCAATAAATACCAAAGAGGGGAAGGAGGGAGGGTAAACCTGACTGCAGATGCATACCTATCGGACATCTACATTTATGGTAGGTACAAAACTGTACTATGTCCTTCAAGGATGCATCTGCAGTCATCACATATGGGTAGAATACCATAGCCAATCTGGGGGTGGAGGATCTATGTAAAGGATGGTGTAGCTAAAATGCCCTGCAGGACTGCCGTAGCAAAGCCTGCTCTGGATCTGGAATATAAAGGTAAATTGTAATGCTTGGAAAATGTATGCACGGAGCTCCATGTAGCAGCTTCTAAAATGTCCTTGGTAGCCACCCCTGTTAAGAAGGCTGTGGAGGTGGCTGTGGCTCTGGTGGAATGAGGTCTAATGTTACCTGGCACAGTTTTTCCATGGAAGCAATAACAGAAACGAATGCAATTCCCTATCCATTTTGAAATGGTCTGTTTGGAAATTGCTTTTCCTTGTGCACCAGCAGCATATGCTACCAATAGCTGGTCAGTTTTTCTGTAGCTTTTAGTTCTGTCCAAGTAGTAGCGCAACTGTCTGTGTATGTCCAAGGTGTGCAGAAGTTTCTCCTCTTTGTTTTGTGGATTTGGAAAGAAGGTAGGCAGGTGAATAGCTTGGTTTAATGAGACCCTGGATACCACCTTTGGCATAAATGAAGGATTGGTTCTCAATGAGACTCTGTCCTGATGAAAAATAAGAAATGGCTGTACTGCCATAAGGGCCTGTAACTCAGATACTCTTCTTGCTGAGGTTATGGCCAGAAGGAAGGCAGTCTTCCAAGACAGAAACTGTAGTTCTGCAGATGCTGCTGGTTCAAAGGGAGGCAGAGTTAGTTTTTCCAACACGAAGTTAAGGTCCCAAGTAGGCACTGGAGGTTTCCTTGGAGGATTGATGTTTTTAATTCCTCTTAGAAACTGTCTTAGGAGAGGATGAGAAAAGACAGGTGGATCAGTATTGTACTCTGCTGAAATTGCTGAAGCATGAATTTTAATGGAAGAGTAAGACAGGCCATTGTGGAGCATTTCTGCCAAGTATTCCAGGATATGTGGCATGTTCATCACTGTCGCATCTAGGCCCTTTGTGGTGTTCCAAGTGTGAAATCTTTTCCATTTTGCTGAATATGCCTTTCTTGTGGAAGGCCTGCGAGCTTCCATGATGATATCCTTCACTCTCTTGGATAGTTTATCCTGAGGAGGAGTCAAGGTATTTTCCAGGCTGTTAGTCGCAAGGTTTTCAGGTTGGAATGCAGAGTTTTGTAATTGTGCTGTGTCAGGAGAAGTGGCCATTAAGGAAGAGGCCATGGTTTCGTGCGTGACATGCTCTTTAACAGTGGGTACCAGTGCTATCTTGGCCAGTCCGGAGCTATCAGAATCACTTTTGGCTGCTCTGTCCTGATCTTCAGTAAGACCTTGGTCATTAATGGAAGAGGTGGAAATGCATACACTGTTAGAGTTCTCCAGCTGAAAGATAGGGCGTCCACTTTCTATGCTTGTGGGTGGTATGTCCTTGAGCAGAATTTCTTCAGCTGATGATTGTGGGGGGAGGCAAAAAGATCTATGTCTGGCCTTCCCCATGATTGTGTTATCTGTAGGAAGATGTCTGGGTGCAACATCCATTCATGTGCATCCATGATATTTCTGCTTAAGCTGTCCGCCAGTACATCATCTTTCCTGGCACAAACTGGGATTGCAGGTCTATATTGAGTTTCAAGGAAAGTTCCCATAGATTCATTGCCAGTCTGCAAAGAGGGTAGGAATGGGTGCCTCCTTGCTTGTTTATGTACCACATAACTGTGGTGTTGTCTGTCCTTATTAGCAGGTGGCCTTGATGCAGGAAGAGTTTGAAGGCCTCAATTGCATGCATCACTGCCAGCATTTCCTTTTCGTTTATGTGCATGCGTAGCTCCTTTTGTGACCATAGTCCTTGAATACATCTGCCCTCCATGTGTGCTCCCCAACCGTGGTCTGAAGCGTCCGTTGTAATAGTTTGGCTGGCTATTGGCTTGCTGAAGGGCAGACCCCTGTTTGATTGGCTTGCTTGAGCCCACCACAGAAATTCCTTTTGGAGACATGGAATGAGTGGGATCAAAGTTTCAAAGCTGTGGCTGTGCTGAGTCCATAAACTCCTTAGGTACCACTGTAGTTTCCTCATATGCAGCCTTGCTTGGGGAATGAGAAGAATGCAAGATGCCATGCAACCCAGGGCCTGCAGGATTTTCCTTGCAGTCAGCTGAGTCTGTCTTGTCAGATTCTTGAAGTAATCCAGTAGTTGTCTTTGTTTTTCTTCTGTGAGAAAAGCCATTTGGGTGGTTGTGTCTAAATCCGCACCCAGAAAAGTTATTCTTTGGGATGGAACAAGTCTTGATTTGTGAATGTTGACTGTATATCCCAATGCCTGCAGTAGGTGGATGGCATAATTCAAGTCCTTTACCAAAGTTTGTTGGCTGTCCGCTTGTATAAGGCAGTCGTCCAGATATGGGTATATTTGAATCCCCTGAAGTCTGCAGTGTGCAATTACTGATGCCAGGCATTTCGTGAATACTCTGGACGCAGTAGATAAGCCAAAGGGCAATGCTGAGAATTGATAATGCTCTGAGCCTGCAAGAAATCTGAGGTGTCTTCTGCAACTTTGTCTGATAGGGACATGCAGGTATGCCTCCTTGAGGTCTAGAGTCACCAGCCAAGACCTCTTGCCCAGCATGGGAAGGAGTTGCTGTAGAGTCAGCATTTTGAATTTTGGCACAATGAGATAAGTATTCAGTGTGGACAAATCGAGAATAGGCCTCCATTGATTTTCTTTTCTTGGAACAAGGAATAGTCTGGAATAAAATCCTTGGCCTTGTTCTGAAAGAGGAACCTTTTCTATAGCTTTCATTTGTATTAAGTTGGAGATTTGTTTCAAAGCCTCTGCCCTTTGATTTGGTGGCAGGTCTGGCATGCCTTTTCTTTTTGGCAATGTGTGAAAATGGAACCTGTATCCTCTGTCTATTATTTGCAATGTCCATTTGTCTCTTGTAATAGTGTGTCAATTGTCTGAGAATAAAGAAAGCTTTCCGCCCAAAGGTGCTTCTAATTGAGCCCTGGTTGGCGGAGTCAAAGCAAGTCATTGAGTCTGTCCTTGTGCAGCAGTTGTAGGTCCTGCACTACCTCTCTGGTTGGGAGGCTGCCATTGACGCCCTCTGTAGGAGCCTCTAGCTTGCCCTCTACCTCTGGCACGCCTGTTCTTGCCTCTCTGAAATCTTTCTGTGTCCGGAAAGGACCAATTCTTGGCAGGCCAATTTCTGCTGAATCTTGGTGGTTGGACTTGTAGAAAATCTTTGACTGTTTGTACAGATTTTGCCTTTTCCTCAACTTTCTTTAAGACCTCCTGAGCAGTGGAGCCAAATAACTTTTGTTTTTCCAGTGGAGCATCCAGAAGCTTAGCTTTAACATGGTCTGGCAGAGATTGTTCCTTCAGCCAAGCATGCCTACGTATGACTGCACCTGTCATAGCTGACCTACATGAAGCTTCCAATGCATCATAACCACATTGCAAGAAATGGTTACTAACCTGCTGGGAGTTATGTACCAGATCCTGTTGATTTGCGATCTAGGGGTTCAGGTGAAGACAGTTTCTTATGCAATTCATCTAACAAATACTCTTGGTACTGTATCATATGAAATTGACAATTTAATGCCCTCATAGAAAGAGTAGCAGAAGTATACACTTTTTTACCCCATCTCTAAAGCCCTGGACTCCCTTTCAGAGGGGAGTGGATTTTTAGAGGTGGCAGCTGCAACCCCTTTAGGGCCCTGGGAAATAGTTTCTGGATCAGCAGAGTGGGCCTTGTTAAGAAAATGATGCGAGTCCGGGACCCTGTAGTACCTATCGGGTTTGACAGGGGCCGGAGGAAGAGTGTCAGGGGTTATGCTAGACTCAGAGTACACATCATCAATGACATTCAAAACAGGAGGAATAGCCAAAGGTCTATGCTGAGGTAAATGCAGAAAAGTTCTTAGTCTTTTCCTGGAATCAGAAAATTCCTGGCCCTGCCATTTGAAATGCTCTCTCATAGTGTGAAGGGTCTCCCCGAAAGATAGTTCTTCAGGAGGGGAAGCCGAGGGGATTGATTCCTCTGCATCAGAATCCTCGTAGGCCGAAAAAGCCTCCTCCTGGTAGTCCGAGAGAGCAGAGCCATCAGAGGCCTCTTCTGAGGAGTGGGGATCAGAGGGCTCAACCCTGGGCCTTTTGTCTAGAGGAGGTTGAGAGCCCCTGTCCGGATGAGGTTGAGATCCCCTAATCAAGGAAATAAGGTCCTCTGCTAAAGTAAGAATCTGTGAACCTGTAGAGGGTCCCTGAGGAATAACCCTGGGAGGCATAGCTTTTGTATGTTTAGCAACTTTAGCCCTGGTGAATGCCTTTATGGACATGGATGCAGGAGGCCTAGCTGCACCACATGCTGGAGTAGTTTTGTCTAGAGGAATGGTGTCGGAAGTTTCCAAGACACCAGTTTCTGAAGGAAATTCAATAACCGACTCAGCAGGGGCCTCCGGGGCCGAAGTTGTCGGTTGAGCGGTTTCGGGGGTCGGAAGTACCAAGGACTCGGTTTCAGCCGAGACCGAGACACTCGCGGTAGGCCTGGCTGTGGTTTCAGCCAAAACCGCGGCCCGCATGTGTCGGTCCTTGTCCTTCCGTTTCTTTATTAAATGTGAAGTCGGAGACTCCGACGGCATTTTGTATGAAAAACTAGCCCCAAAAAATTCCTCTGCAAACTCCGCCCGACGTCTAAGAGTGCGTCGGTTGAAGGAAGCACAGGCTGAACAGGCCGAGACGTAGTGGTCTGGGCCTAGGCAGGGGAGGCAGTAAGTTAAACAATTATTGACTTTATCTGACATCGGCTGAGGCAAGAAATAGTTCCCAACAGGGTACTTAGTTTTTGAAGTCTTCGGTAGCTGAATTACAGGAGCTGGCCGACCGGCACTTGCGAACTGCTTCTGCTTCGGGCACCACGCGGCAAGAAAGACTGAGGAAGATGGCGTCGGCTGACGCTTTTATAACCCAGGCGCTCTGACGTCGGGGAAAGGGCGACATCAGCCGACGCCGGACCCAGACTTTGGAATCCGGCCGACCGAAGGGCTGCCTGAGGCAGGACAACCCATATGTGATGACTGCAGATGCATCCTTGAAGGACATCTATACAGCAGCATATAGAAGAGAAGGACATCTAAAGTTATGGTAATATTTTGCACAACAATACTATGTCCTTCTATTCATATGCTGCTGTATCCATAACACAAGGGAGAGTGCAAAAGCTCCTGTACTAAGATTTGGGTGGAGGACCACAAGCATTTTCCACAAACCCATGAAGGATGGCTCTGGCAAACCTTGCTCTGGCTATAGAAACGATGTCCAGCTTGTAGTGTTTGGTGAAGGTATGGACAGAGGACCATCTTAGCTGCTTCCAAACCCTTGAAAAAGGCCCCAGAGGAGGACACCGCCCTAGTGGAGTGTGCCTTTACTGGACAGTGAAGCCTTCTGCCATGGGTTGTATAATAAAAGGAAAGGGTTTTAGACATCCAAGAGGATATGGCTTGCTTGGAAACAGGGTGTCCCAGGGCTCTTGGGTGGTAGGAGATGAAGAGTCTGTCTGATTGACGGATGGGTTTGGTCTTACCCAAACAGTATCTGAGTTGTCTGTGTACATCTAAGGAATGAAGAATCCTTTCCCACTGGGTTTTGGGGTGAAAGGAAAACGGATGATAGGTTGATGGCCTGATTCAAGGACACTTCTTTTAGTACTTTGAGCACAAAAGTTGGGTTGATACGTAAACACACCCTGTCCTTGTGGAAGACAGTAAATGGATGAGAGGCCATAAGGGCTTGAAGTTCCAAAACCCTTCTGGCTTGAAGTACCAAAACTCTTCTGGCTGAAGTGATGGCTACCAAGAGTATAGTTTTTCAAGTACAGTGTTGGAGGGAGCAGTCTTTGGCTGGCTCAAAGGGTGGGAGGGTCAACTTCTCCAGTACATAATTTAGATCCCAAGGAGGTGGAATGGGCTTCCTTGGGGGTCTGAGTTGCAGAACTCATTTCAGGAAAAGTTTAACTTCTGACCTAGAAGCCAAAGTTGGTGTGAGTGGCAGGCATGTGGAGATGGCAGATCAATGGGTCTTGATGGAAGAATAAAATAGACCAGACTTCATCAAATCACACAGGTAGGACAATACCACTGGAGGTTCTACTGCCAGTGGTTGTAAATTGTGTTTTTGACACCAGACAGAAAATCTCTTCCACTCTGAGAGGTATGATTTCCTGGTAGTTGGTTTCCTGGCCTCTTGCAAAACCTGAAGCACATCCTCTGTGTATAGGTGTCTGAATGGAATCAGTGCCCCATCACCCACAATGTAAGGTTCAGGGTGGACAGCTGGGGGTGTAAGAAAGTACAGTTGTGTACACTTACCATAAATACAGATGTTTGAGTGTATTCATTGTTGCAGTCATCACATTTGGGTTATCTGCCTGCAGGTAGCTCTCAGCCGGCCTGAATACCAGAGTCTTCGGATTTCTGTGTCGGATGCTGTCGCCTCTTCCATGACATCAGGTCTTCAAGGGGTATAAAACATGCAGCCGACGCCATTACATCAGTTTTTCTTGCCCCAGATGTCAGGTGCACCACAATAGGAAGCAATTATATGGTATGGAACACCCCCAACAAAAAACAAATACACATGATATAATATATACCAAACAAGGAGGAAAGGTAAAAGTCAAGAAAAGTCAGGGGGCTGGAGGAAGGGTAACCAGGACTGCAACAGTGAATACACTCGAACAACTACATTTATGGTAAGTGTACACAACTGTACTATGTTCTTCGTGTTTCACTGTTGCAGTCATCACATTTGGGTTGATTCCCAAAGCTAAGGAAGGGTGGAGGTAGTTGAAGAGCATTAGGGCTAGCAATAAGGCCCTGTAAGACTGCTGTGGCAAATCCAGCTCTGGATTTAGAAAAGATAGGCAGGTGGTAATGTTTGGTGAAGGTATGTACAGAGCTCCAAGGTTGCAGCTTCCAGGATGTCCCTGGTAGGGACTCCTCTGAGAAATGCCGTAGAGGTAGATGCAGCCCTGGTGGAATGTGTTCTTATCCCCTGTGGGGCAGGTTTTCCATGGTGTTTGTAACAGAAATGGATGCAATGTGCTATCCATTTGGAAATGGCTTGCTTTGAAATGGCCTTCCCCTCTGCCCCTGCAGCAAAGCTAACTAGCAGCTGGTCAGATGATTTTCTGAGTGGTTTAGTCCTGTCCAATTAGAATCTAAGCTGTCTGTGCACATCCAGAGAATGCAGTACCCTTTCCCCTTTATTCTGAGGATTAGGGGAAAAAGTAGGCAAATGAATGGACTGGTTTAGAGCCATACTAGACACCACCTTGAGCATAAAGGATGGATTAGTCCTGAGGGAAACCCTGTCCGCAGTTCAGACACTCTTCTAGCTGAAGTGATGGCTAGAAGTAAAGCTGTTTTCCAAGAAAGGAATTTCAACTCTGCTGTAGCAGCTAGTTCAAAGGGGGAGTGGGGGGGGTGGAGTTTTTCCAATACAACGTTAAGGTCCCAGGCTGAAGTGGGATCTCTCCGGGGGGAGGTCTTAAATTTTTGGCCCCTCTAAGGAATTGTTTTAGCAGGGGATGAGAGAAGAGGGGTGGTTTAGTATTATAATGTTCTGATATGGCAGAGGCATGAATCTTAATTGAAGAGAAAGATAGGCCCTTGTGGAGCATTTCTGTTAAATAATATAGAATATGAGTTAAGCTGGGCACCATTGTGCCCATCCCCCGAGCCTGGTTCCAGGAACAGTATCTTTTCCACTTTTCTGAATAGGATTTACTAGTACTAGGCTTCCTTGCCTCAAGAATGACATCCAGCACCTGCCTACTGAGGGTTGCTGAAGGTGAGCTCAGGGAATTAGCCAGGCTGCAAGGTTCAGGGTTTGAAGCTGAGGATGCAGAATCTGACCTGCCTGCTGGGACAGCAGGGAGGGGGTCTGAGGCAGTTGCCAAGGTTGCAGCACTGTCAGACTGTGCAAAAGGGGGTACCAGTGTTGGCATGGCCAGTCTGGTGCAATCAGTACTGTCCTTGGCTTGTCCTGTTTGATCTTTAGTAGAACCTTCGAGAGGAGAGGCATAAACTGAGAGGCTTTCCCAGGTAAAGGACAGGGCATCCACTTTCCAAGCTTGACTGTGGGGAGTTCTGGTGCAGAGTTTGTTCAATTGGTAGTTCTGAGGTGAGGCAAACAGGTCTATCGCTGGTGTCCCCCATTTGTTCCTCAAGAGCTTGAATATTTTGGGTTTCAGTTTCCATTCGTGTGGGTCCATGAGATTTCTGCTTAAGTCATCTGCCAGTGAATTTAGTTTGCCTGGCAGGAATTGAGCTTGTAGGTTCACTTGGTGGCTCAAGGCTGTGTTCCACAGAGACATTGCTAGTCTGCAGAGTGGGTAGGAATGGGTTCCTCCCTGCTTGTTTATGTACCACATAACTGTGGCGTTGTCTGTCTTTACCAATAGTTGTCCTGGAAGAATAAGGTCTTTGAAGGCTGTCAGAGCATTCTGTACAGCTAACATTTCTTTTTGCTTGATATGCAGGAGCATCTGTTTTGTGTTCCATTTGCCTTGAATGCATTGCCCTGCCATGTGAGCCCCCAATGCATAGTCTGATGCGTCTGTTGTTAAGGTTTGGGCGGCAGGGGGTAGAGTGAAAGGGAGTCCCTTGTTGGGGTAGCAGGCCTCTGCCCACCAAAGGAACTCTGCCCTTAGATAAGGAATGATAGAATCATTGTTTCCAGGTCCTGAGAATGTTGACACCATAGACTTTTTACATACCACTGAAGTTTCCTCATATGCAGTCTTGCATATGGAATTAACAGAATGCAAGAGGCCATGAACCCCAGGGCTTGCAGGATTTTCCTTGCAGATAGCAGGGTTTTTCTGGCCAGTAGTTTGAGGTTTTCAACTGAACTTCTTTCTCTGGAGTGAGGAATGCCATCTGGTAAGTTGTGTTTAAGTTTGCTCCCAGGAATACAATCTGTTGGCAGGGTAATAGGTGTGATTTCTTCTCGTTGATGGTGTACCCCAGTGAAGTTAGAAGTCTCTTTACAAATGCCTGGTGTTGTAATAACAAGTCCTGAGACTCTGCCTTAATCAGGCAATCGTCCAAGTATGGGTAAATCTGAATACTTCTCTGCCTGCAAAATGCAATGGCTGGAGCTAGGCACTTTGTGAATACCCTGGGCGCAGTAGATAAGCCAAAGGGAAGTGCAGAGAACTGATAGTGCACGGAGCCTGCCCTGAAGCTCAGGCATTTTCTGCAGGATTCCCTTATTGGGATGTGCAGGTAAGCTTCTTTTAAGTCTAGAGTTGCCAGCCAGGCATCCTTGGCTAGCATAAGAAGAAGCTGTTGAAGAGTTAGCATTTTGAATTTTGGAACCACCAGAAACGTGTTGAGAACAGAAAGGCCCAGGATAGGGCACCAGGGGTTTTCTTTTCTGGGAACCAGGAACAGTCTTGAATAAAAACCTTGTTCCCTTTGTTCTGCTTGGACAGGTTGAAAAGCCCTGATACTGAGGAGACTTGATACTTGTTTTTAGGCCTCCACCCACTGGTTTGGGGGGAGGTCTGGCCATCCACTTGGGGTTGGGAGTGAGTGGAAGTGGATCTGTATCCTAGGGAAACTATGTTTAAAACCTATTTGTCCTGGGTAATGAGTTCCCAGTTTTTTGCATGTGAGCTTTCTTCCTAAGGGAGCAAGTAGTTGAGCAAGGCTTGGTAGAGTTAAGGATAAGTCATTGTGCCATTTTTCCATAGGGGATGGCTTACTACTACCTGCTTTGGAAGTAGGGCCCCCCCCACTGCTTATATCTGTGCATAGCCTGAGACTGAAGTCTTGGTGGTCTGCTGCTCCTGGTTTGGACTGAGAAGGCCTGGAAGGGACTGGAAAGGACCAGTTCTTTGAAGGCCAGTGCCTAATGAATCTAGGTGGCTGCACTTGTCAGAAATCTTTAACCGTTTGCATAGATTTAGCTTTTTCCTCCATCCTTTTGAGGACTACTTCTGCTTTGTTGCCAAAAAGGCGCTCTTGGTTTAAGGGTGCATCCAGTAATTTAGCTTTAACATGATCTGGCAAGTTTTGTTCCTTAAGCCAAGCATGCCTTCTAAGTACAGACCCAGTGACAGCAGCCCTTCAAGATGCTTCTAAAGCATCAAAACCACACTGCAAAGTAAGTTTACCTACTTGGTCAGCAGAATGCATTAACTCTTGTAAATCTTTGTGTTTAGCACAATCAGGAATCAACATAATTTTCTGTTTAATTAATCCCATAATATGCTGTTGATACTTTAACATATGAAACTGGCAATTTAAGGCCCTAATAGCCAAAGTAGCAGAAGTATATACCTTCTTACCCCATCTGTCTAAAGCTCTAGAATCCCTATCAGAAGGAGTAGGGTTTTTGACAGTAGCAGACTTAATGCCTTTTGGTCCTTGGGAAATGGTCTCTGGATCCGCAGTAGGATTCTTGAAAAGGAATTTGTGAGAGTCAGGTACTCTGTAGTACCTATCAGGTTTCCTGGGAGCTGGAGGCAAAGTGTCTGGGGTAAGGCTGGATTCCAAGAAAACATCATCTACAATCTCCAGAACAGGAGGGATAGCTAGAGGCCTGTGTTGAGGCAGGTTTAAAAATTCCCTAAGTCTCTTTTTGGACTGAGAATAGTCTTGGCTTTCCCAGCGGAAATGCTCCCTAAGGCTATGCAAGGTTTCACGAAAAGAAAAATCTTCTGGAGGGGAAGCAGAGGGGATGGAATCCTCTGCATCAGAATCCTCATAAGTAGATAAGGGTAAATCCTGGTAGTCAGAAGGAACAAAGATATCAGATTCCTGATCAGAAGAATCAGAAAGAAAATCAGTTCTAGGTCTCTTAGAGGGGGAAGGCTGGTTTCCCCTAATTAATGTAATAAGGTCTTCAGCCATTCTAATCATTTGTTTTTTTGAGGCATATGGGCCTGAGAATGCGCTTTGGTCGTTGGTTTTCTAGGCTTAGTGCGTGCTTTTGAAATGAAGTTGTCAGTTTAACATGAAAATCGGTAGTTCTGAATACACCCTCAGAAGCCGGTGCCTGCACAGCGGCTCCGGACCCATCCAAGGTAGAGACATCAGCAGGTTCCATAGTAGAAGAAGCATCTTGCGGCATACCGGACTCCAAATGGGTCTCAGTAGAGGCCTGCAAATCTGTAGTAGCAGGTATCAGGGGCTGTGAAAGCACCTCAATGAGTACCAGTGGACTGGTGCCTAGCTTATTGGAAAAATCGTCAGCAGTTTTGGACCTAAGCGGTCTGTCTCTGTCTTCATCCTTATGTTTTATCAGAAGATCGGTAGTCAGATGGCTTACCGAAGCCGTTTCAGAGTATGGAGATAGAGAACAAAAGCATTTAGCTACAAAAATAGCCCGATGACGAAAAGTTCGGGCATTGAACAAGGCACAAAACCAACAGTGAGGGACATCGTGGTCTGGGCCTAAACAGGTGATGCAGTAACAATGAAAATCTCTATGAGGTATTTGCTTTCCACAAGCAAGACAATTGTTCATTTTTTCTGACTTCGGTTAGAGCAAGAAAAAAGGATCCCCAACAGGGTACTTATCTTTTTGAAGACTTCAGGTCTGAAACTTGAAAACGAAATTTTCAGGAGTCGGCCGGCCAGCACCTGCGAACTGCTTCAGCTTCAGGCACCACACGGCAAAAAAGACTGATGTAATGGTGTCGGCTGCATGTTTTATACCCCTGATGACCTGATGTCATGGAAGAGGCGACAGCATCCGAAGCAGAAATCCGAAGGTTCTGGTATTCAGCCAACTGAGGGCTACCTGCAGGCAGATAACCCAAATGTGATGACTGCAACAGTGAAACACGAAGAGTATCATTCCCTTCTCCTGTGTGAGCAGGTCCATCTGGTGCGGTATCTTGTAGTGATTGCCCTTGGCTAGACAGAGTAATAGGGGGGAACCAATGCTCCCTCGGCCAACAGGGAGTCAACAACAAGATTTGAGGGTGTTCTTTCTAAATTTTCAGCTTTTTTTTTTTTTTTTTTTTGTATGAGGAAGGGGGATGCATAAGCGTACATCCCCTTCCAAGCGAATGAGACAGCATCCACCCTCCATACTTCAGGATGTAGTACCCTGCAGCAGAATGTTGGAAGCTGCCTGTTCATGGGAGAGGCAAAAAGATCCACATCTGGAATACCCCAAATAACCCCATTGGAACACATCCCTGTTTAGCATCCACTCGTAAGACAGAGTCAAGGTCCTGCTTAAAGAATCTGCTATCACGCTGTCTGCTGAAGGTATGTAAACTGCTTGGATGTTGACTTGTCTCTCTAAGGCGATTTCCCATGCTTGCAGAGCCAACCTGCACAGGAGGGAGGACCTTGTCCCTCCCTGTTTGTTGATGTACCACAGCACAGTAGTATTGTCTGTGTACCACCTCAGTGTGCCTGGTAAGAAATTATCTTGGAAAATTTGTAGGGCTAATATCAAGGCTCTCATCTCCTTAATATTGATGTGGTATTTTCTGTTGAGCGAGGGTCCATGAGTTTCTCACTCTCCATTCTCCTAAGGTTGCTCCCCACCCTGTGTCTGAAGCACCTGTGAAGAGGTCCTGCTTGGGGGGCAGGGGTTGTAGGGGTAGGCCTGGGCTGGCCGGAATTTGGGCTATCCACCAATTCAGTTCCCTGGCAAGGCATGGGAGCATGGGGATCATGAACTCCGGGGGATGCAGATGTTGCTTCCAGATTATTCTAAAATACCACTTTACTTCCTCATGTGAAGCTTTGCAAAGGGTACCATGGGGATGGCGGAGGCAATGAATCCCAGGAGTCCGAGAAATTCCCTGGCCGACATGGCTTTGAGGGGAAGTACTTCCTTGAAATAAGAAGTGAGTGGCTCAATTTTTTCTGGGGGGAGACAGGCCATCATTTTCCCTGTTAGAATCCAACATCCCAGAAACACCTGATCCTGTGTGGGTACCAAGGATGATTTTTGAGATTTATGGTGAATCCCAGACTTCTCAAGAGGGAAACAGTGAAGTCCAGGTATTGGCCATTGAGACTGATGTTTCCTGCATCAGGATATCACCTAGATAGGGGAAGAGATGAATTCCCCTTGTTCTGGCAAAGGCCATGACTGCTGCAAGGCATTTTATAAACACTCTGGGGGCCGTAGAGAGACCAAATGGCAAGGCAGAGAACTGAATATGTGCAGAATCCACTGAAGAGTGGAGGAATTTCCTGAAGAGGGGATGGATTGGGATGTGTAAGTAGGCATCTTTTATATCCAAGGATATTAAGAAGGCCTGTGGAAGGATCAAGGGCAGAAGGGTAGGAAGAGTGAACATCTGAAAGGAGGGAACCTGGAGGAAGGTGTTGAGATGGGATAAATCCAGGATTGGCCTCCAGGAATCTTCTTTCCTGGGGACCAGGAACATCCTGGAGTAAAACCCCTTTCCTCTTGCCTGTGTAGGGACTTCCTGAATTGCTCCTTGTGCAAGGAGTTCCTGCAGAACCGGAGAGAATAAAAGCCACTTGGTCTTGACAAGGCTGAGAGATGCCTTTGAGAGTAGGTTTGGCCTCCCATGTCATGAAGTATCCCTGTTTTATTACAGAGAGGACCCAAGAATCCTGGGTAACCCGATTCCAAGCAGGGAAGGAGAGAGAGAGAGAGAGAGAGAGAGAGAGAAGTGTCTGGATGTAGTGCCTGGTAGTCACAGGCTACCAGACTTACCCTGAAAGGGTTGCTTGGGAGCAGAGGTAGAGGGAGCACACCTGGAAGAGGGCTGTTTCCTGGAATCCTTTTTGCTTTTTGTTGGAATCTGTCTGTCAGGCCTTCTCACAAAGGAGGTCTTGGCAGGGCAGTTTCTTTGAAAACGTGGAACTGCGGATATAAAAATGTGTTTCAAATCCTGTAGTTCCTTACCCTTGACTTGAAGGGCCTTGAAGAGGCCAGCAGCTGCTGTACCAAATTAATCTTTATTGCCCAGGGGTGCATCCAAGAGTTTAGACTTGATGTCATCAGGAAGAAGCTGCAATCTAAGCCAGGAGAATCTCCTGATAAGAAAAAGGGTAGATATTTTATCCTTGGGGAGTCAGAAAGATTCCCCCAATTGTTTAGCCACATCAGCCATCGCATCCACGGAGTATTTGGCCATGTGGGTCTGGTAGTTGATGGCTCTCACTGCTACGGTAGCAGAAGTGTACACTTTTTTCCCCAGGTGCTCCATTAATCAGCTCTCCTTATCAGAGGGCAGGAGGGAGGTAGAAGGAAGTAACTTGGAGGTTTTGTCTGCAGGCACAGTAATTACTGATGGGTCTGCAGAAGGGGCTTTGTAAAGAAATGTAGCTTCATCAGGGACTTTGTAGAACCTGTCCAAGTGTTTGGGTACAGGTGGTTAGGAATCTGGGTTTTTTGAAGCAGCAAGGAAAGCATCCAAGAAGGCAGGGTGCACTAGAAGTACAGAAGACTGGTTAACAGACTCCATTTGAAAAAGTTCATAATAGTTCTTTTGAGTCTCGGTCACCTGACTGCTGTCCCACTTGAAGAAATCTTTCATTTGAGCTATAGTTTCCCTGAAGGTGATGTCCTCTCCTTTGGAATCTGTGCCATTAGACTATTCCTCTGGGGAAGCATACCCCAGAGGGGAAGCAATTTGGGAAGTGTAAGTGAAGGATTCATCTCCTGATGAATCCTCTTCTTTGGAAGAGACATCGGGACCAAGTTTATCCTTACGGGTAGATGCAGTAGGGGCCTAGCGTAAGGCCAGGAAAGTGTTTAGAAAGCCTGCCAGTCAGGAAGCTGTTCGGAGGCTGTGGGCATTGGAGAAGGAGCAAGATGTTTGGTCTTTTGCTTCTTTTTTTTGTGGGACTCTGACATCGAGGTATCAGAGAGTCGGTGTAGAGTAGGAGGGCCAGATGGCATTCCACAAAGTCTGTGGAAAAATCTTCCGGAACTATAATCTGAGAGACCCCCATGTGGGCCTTCAGAAATGATGAGCCTGGGTTCCCCCCTGAACTGATTTGGGCACCTAAGATTCCTTCTGGGACGTGCCCTTGGCTTCTTTAACGGCTTCCTCCAGGGTACCCACCAAAGGAAGGTCTAAGGATTCTGGATCGGACTCTGGGTCTTCACCGGCCTCGAGAGGTACGGCTGGAATTGAGGGTGCAGCAGTCAGTTCAGGCCTAGATTTTTTGGCCTTTTTGACTGGTGGCTCACTGGAGGAATCCGAAGTCAAATCCATAGCTTTAGCTAAACTTTTGAGTCGCTGATTCTCTAGACAAAGTTTTAATGCTGCTAGGTGACTTCTGAGAGCTTTGGTGACAAAGGCCTGACAAATACTACAAGCAGTATGGTCGTGTTCTTGGCCTAAGCAAAACAGGCAGAGCTCATGAGAATCCTTATGTGGAATTTGCCTTCCACACCTATACTTGCCCTTTCTACCGGACATGAGACCTTAAACCAGTAGAAAAGAGGTAACCAAAAATCCCTATGGGTACCTATCTGAAGATGGATAAGACGCGTTCACTTTTCCAAAGGAGCAAACGACTGGTGCTGGCAGTCACACAAGCCACAAAAAGGTTCTGAGGTAGATGCGTGCTGATGTCCATTTTATACCAGACATCCGTTTATGACCGTCTACAGAGAGAGATGCGGGATGTCACACGCACCCTAGTGGTGGCATCTATCTTTTGTAGAATGGCCAGATGTACGTGAGTTGAACAGAGACAGACTCCCTTGTATTATGGATACAGCAGCATTTGAACAGTAGGACATCAACCATGACCTGAATGTAAACAAAATGGATGAGATTATCATCATCTTCAAGAAAAAGAAAACAAAAACACCCAGCACTCATGATCAATGGTGAAAGTGTTGACAGGGTCAAGTGTACAAACTTCCTTGGCATACACATATCAGAGGATCTCTTGTGGTCAAGTAACACCAGCCAGTTGGTCAAGAAAGTGCACCAATGCCTTAATTTTTTGAGAAGGCTGAAGAAAACTAAGCTCCCACCTCATATCCTCTCCACCTTCTACAGAGGTGTTATTGGGAGTATCCTCAACGGCAACTTCACGCTTTTGTTTGGTAGTTGTACAGCTAAAGAAAAGAAGGCACTACAGAGTGTGGTGAGGGTTGCAGAGAAAGTAACAGGTACCAGTCTTCCATCGTACACCTTTACTCTGCAAGAAACATCAGAAGGGCCACCAAAATAATACAAGACACCACGCATCCAGGGCATGGACTGATTGAGCAGGTGGCATCAGGTAGAAGACATCACAGCATCTGCTGCAGGACACCAAGATTCAACAACAGTTTCTACCAGACAATGATCAGACTTCTGAACTCGGGCTTAAGTCCCAAAGAACCGGACATGAACTAAGTCAGGTCTTTTTTTTTTTTTTTCCACAAACATCTATAGTCTGTTGTATGACATACCACACAAATTCCAAGTAAGTGAAAAATTTATTTATACTATCCCTGTCAAGTGCAACATTAGACAGACAACTTAGGCAAGGTGGAAAATGTAGTGTGTCTTTTATTTAAATAGGGCAGTTATTATAACTTAGGGGAGGGTATACGTATTCTGCAAGCATGTAAGTATGGAAATTCTTTTTTTCTGGTCTTTTGTACAGGTACTGGGAGTAGGACTGTATATGTTAGTTGTGTCATTCTTTTAGTTGTGTGTGTTGTTTTACTTTCTGTTTGTAACCTCAAGAACAAGCTGATGCATAGAATTTCATTTAGGCTGCATGTGTGTGGTCCTAAATGACAAAGTTTACTTTGAATCTTGGAAAAGAGTTTTTGTTTCTCAAACTGTACAGTTACATTTCTGGTGTTCAGATTTAAATTACGAACTTGGTCTTGGGACCAAAAGTCTTCGGGCTGCCTGACGACAGGACAACCCATTTGTAAGGACTGCAGATGCATCCTTGAAGGACATCTCCATACCCTACAAGGTCTCCTCACTCTGGAGAATATAGACATCTGTGCCATTCCCGAGACATGGTTTAAGTCAGCAAAAAGTATTCTGGAAATACAAGGCTCCAGTGCCTTCCACGCACTTAGACCATCAGCTGCACAGACTGGGATAAAAGATGGGGAAGTTTCAATCTATATTATCATCAGGCATAACTATGTTGGTTACTGGAAGTTTTCCCCATGCAAGTCACCACAGACAAGGTCCCATACCATATCCCAGCAAGCTATAGGTCACCTTCTATGTCCCTAGACTCCCATAGCTCATACCAAGATATAATGGAGATACTCACCATTAAATCAAATATTCTATTCATGGGAGATTTTTGGCAACCCCTCTACAGACTAAGAGACTTACACTGGCTCATACTCACAGGAACAACAATTCCTGAACGTTATTAACCCAAATACCCTTGACTAGATAGTGTACACATCCAAGAGCGGCGCTAACATACTGGACCTGGTACTCAACCCCCCCCCCCCCCAGTTTCATGTCCTTACCAGTGAGGTCAGACCACAAAGCTATCTCCTTTGAAATAAAATTCAGCTCGGTAACCCCCACCAAATCATACAACATTTAGGAACTATTACAAAGCAAACTACATCCTATTAAGTGACAGTCTGTCAAAATTCAGTGCCCCTTCTAACTCAAAGTTCACAGCAACTTATGCAGAGTTGTTCACAGACACCCTGTACAACCATGTAAACAGCTGTATAGAGACTGCTGTAACTACTACAAGTAAGCCCAAAACAAACCACACTGGTAGAATCTTAACCTTAATAATGTATATAACAAAAGAAAAAAGTCATAGCTAAAATCAGGAAGAGCAGCTCCCTAAAATGATAGGAGCTCCATAATTAAACTAAACAAGAAATTGAGGACTAATTAAGTCCAACAAGGCTGATTATGAGGTCAAGATGGACTCACAGGCTAAAAACAACCACAAGGCCTTCTACAGCAATCTCCAAAGCCTCAAAGATAGCACAAAGGGAGCAGATATTGGCAGCATTTGCTAAAGCCAAAAATGCAGCCTCAGTGGCCCCCAAAGATGTCCCAGGATGCCTCCTATATGACTTGAAACATTACCTATCAGGACCACTTGAGTCAGTTTTCAACAACTATAGCCTCAAATCAGACTTTGTACCATGAGAGTAGAGGACTGCAATGGTTATCCCACTTCAGCTGATGCCAGAAACTACAGAAATATTAGTCTGACTAAACTAATATGCAAAGCCATTGAACAAATTATCATAGAAATGATCAACAAAGACATAGACAACCTTCAGACACTGGACACAACCCAGTTTGACTTTGTCAAGGGAAGGTCACGCCTGTTACACCTCCTGGACTTCTTTGAGAAGTTCACCAAGGCAATGGATGAGGGGAAATGATGCATATCACCTACCTGGATCTGGCTAAAGCATTCAAAACAATACCCCACTTAGGTATAGCTGACAAACTCACCAAACTGGGTATACACTCCTACATAACTCAATGGATTGCCAGCTGATTTGCAGGCAGGACCCAGGAAATCAGGAATGGTGATGCCATCTCCAATAACAGACTGGTCAATAGCAGTGTAACTCTGGGCTCCATATTGGGACCACTCCTATTTGGCAACTACTTCTTGGAGTTAAAGGCTAATGTCAAGGACCTTTGGCTGACCATGTCCACAGATGACTGCAAATTGGGAGTGATCATACATTCCCCCATGACATAAATATTTTACAAGAGGGTCTAACACAGACAAATGACTGGTGCCAAAATGCATTACACTGTGTTTTGGGAAAACTGTCACCCAGGCTAATTACACCATTGATATGATAGTTGACCCAACAGTCAGGAATCTGGGAATATATGTAGACAGTAACCTGGCCTTTGACCAACATGTGGCCAAGGTAGTAAGAAAAGTATTCTGTCACCCAGCTTATAAGAAAGGCCATGGCATCAGATTCAATAAAGCCAAGTCATAGTGCCACTTTATCCGGCCCTTATCAGACCCATCACTGAGCATAATGCCCCCTTCAGCATGTACCTGACAAGACATATGCAATAGATGGAATGCAGAAAAGGTTCCTTACCAGGAGAATTCAAGGTATAAACACATTGTCCTATACAGACCGCCTTAAAGTCCTATCTCTATACTCTGCCTCCTACATGTTAATGAGAGGTGATCTATGCCAGGCACACAAGGCATCCTCAGATCCAGCTCTGAAGGACCTTTTGCGCATCCAGAAAACAAACAGCATCAGAACTATTTCCAAGAATTTAAATTTTGCTTGTGACAAAAATAAGACACGTTGGTGAGAAATATTGGTCTCAGAGGATCCCCATGCCCTGGAACAGACTCCCCATCTATTTGAAACAGAGTCCATTCCTAACCCTATTTAACAGTAGCCTTGACCAATGGATGGAAAATCATAAATTCACCCTGGGTCTGGTCCCCATATTTCTGATAGATAAAGGCAGACAGTAATGTCCACACTAAAATACCCCTCCACACATCCTTTAGAAACTTCATAACTAATACACCTCCTCCTAATAAACACCCATGATACACACAACTGGGTTGGATTACACATCTAGGCCTATAAAGGTCCTGGTGGTTGTTACCTATGAATCTATGCAAGAGTGAAGATGGGAGGATAAAAGTTTGAGTATATGTGCTGGTATTGTCATCATGGGGCAGGGGTCTGCTGAACAACCTCTCACAAGGAAATCAAGCACAAGGAAATTTACCTTGGAGAAGTCTCTAAAGATAGAAAGGTTGGTTGTTGATGTATACTGGAACTACCTGATGAATAAAACAGTGTGGTAATCTGATTTAACTAGTGAGGGTTTGAAAGTGGGTAACAGACTGACACTGTGTTTTGGAAAACACTGATTACATTAGTGTCTCCAGTGTGGGAAGGATACCATTTGATTTAGGACGTTTACACTGACAAAGTAAAGGAAACATTGAGGATATATTTGTACAGGTACAGATGTGATAACTTACGAAGAGGTAGTTTAGATCCCTAATAAGATAGTGTTTAGGTTAATGGGAAGGACTCTAGTTTATCAAGATATGTTTTGTGATTTGAGGGTGTTATGGTTGGGGCTGTGTAGCTAGCCAACATATGGTATGAGGTCTTGTTTACTGATATTAGAGCATGAAGGAATTCAAGGTTGTCATCCTGGTTGATTTAGTTTAAATGTGATGGTGTTTCAAATAGCAAGAGACATGGCACAGACAGTTTTACGATTATCTACACTTTTGGCCTAAGCAAATACCATGCAGAAAAGCCAGATAAAGAGGGAATGCGGTCACTGCTCTGGAACCAGACTTCAGTGACAACAAAAATGTCTATAGTTTCCACAGTTACTTCTAGCAAGCTTGTCTTTGATGAGGTGGGATGCCTGGCAAGGACAGGAATTATGGGAGTAGTTTTTTTTTTTTTATAAAAGGGAATTTTGTAATCTTTGGATATTACTGTCAGTATCCACCTATCTGAAGCAAGATATGTCCAGGTGGATAGGCAAGGAAACGAATGGCTCCTAAATATATTACAGGTACAATCAGGAAGGACTCAGGACTACTGCTAATAACTGGAATGCATGTGGGCTGTGATGTCCTGAGGATCACTGAGGACTCTTTTCTCTAGGACTCCAACCTTTCTGGAAGTTGCTCTGATGATATGGCATTTCCTATAGACCGCTGCATTTTTATTAATGCCAAAACTACATTTGGCGTTGCCTTCTGCAAATGAGGCACCTGAAACTTGACACATATGGCAACAAGGGTTTTCTCTTCTATTTTCATATTCTTCAGGTATGTCTGTAATTTAGGACTAAACTGCATGGGTTCTAGAAGGGTGAGTTCAAAAAGGTCACCTTAGTGTCCTCAGCAAAATCTGTGAGCTCCAGACACACATCAGAGAGCTGACATACTGTATCCTGTTCTTCTAGCCAAGCATTCAATAGCACGTATGCCATCAGTATCATGAAGAGCATCATGCTAGAAACACCCGATGACTAGGTAAGAGTTTCTTTTACAGCAACTGTACTAGCAACTGTTGCATTTCATTATTAAGATATCACTGAAAATCCACCATGTGCACAATGTAGTTTTGTTCCCTCAGAAAGATCATGGAAGATACTTAAACTCATTTACCTAAGCAGTCCATTACTCTGGAATCTTTTCCTAGTGGATGAAAAGTACAGTTTTGTACCTACCATAAATGTAGATGTTAAGAGTGTAAACACTGCTGCAGTCATTACACTTGGGTTATCCTGCTGTCAGGCGGTTCCCCAGTCGGCCTGAGTTCCAAAGTCTTAGTCCGGCGTTGGTTGCTGTCGCCTCCTCCCTGACATCAGTGCGACAGGGGTATACAAGATGCAGCCGATGCCATTTTCTTCAGTTTTTCTTGCCCCAGATGTCAGGTGCCCCCAAATAGGTAGGCAATTCAAATTGCTAGTAAACTATACAAAAGAAAAGCAAACAACCATTTTTAGTTACCAGCAAATACTCCCCATAGGTAATAAAGGGTAGATGACCTAGGTAAGTACCAGAAAGTAAGAGGGGAAGGAGGGAGGGTAACCTGGACTGCAGCAGTGTTTACACTCTAACATCTACATTTATGGTAGGTACAAAACTGTACTATGTTCATCATGTTATACTGCTGCAGTCATTACACTTGGGTGGAATCCCAAAGCTGAGGTAGGGAGGCTGGATCTATAAGGCATTAGGGGTGGCTATAAGGCCCTGCAGTACAGCAGTGGCGAAACCAGCTCTGGATTTGGAGTATAAATCAAATGGTAATGTTTGGTGAAGGTATGCACAGAACTCCATGTTGCTGCTTCCAAAATATCCTTGGTAGGTACTCCTCTGAGGTAGGCAGTTGAAGTGGCTGTTGCCCTGGTGGAGTGAGATCTAATGCTGCTAGGTACAGGTTTCCCATGGTGGGTATAGCAGAAACGTATACAGTGTCCTATCCATTTTGAAATAGTCTGCTTTGAAATGGCTTTTCCCTGTGCTCCTGCAGCGTATGCTACCAATAATTGCTCAGATTTTCTGAAAGCTTTGGTTTTGTCCAAGTAGAAGCGTAACTGTCTGTGAATGTCCAAAGAATGTAGTAGTCTCTCCCCTTTGTTTTGTGGTTTTGGATAAAAAGTTGGCAAGTGAATAGTTTGGTTTAGAGCCACACTTGATACCACCTTTGGCATAAACGTAGGGTTAGTTCTTAAAGACACCCTGTCCTGGTGGAAGATGAGGAAAGGTTCCATGTAATTCTGAAAGTCTTCGTGCTGATGTTATTGCCAGTAGCAGAGCAGTTTTCCAAGAGATGTATTTTAATTCTGCTGTGTTAGCTGGCTCAAAAGGAGGTAAAGTTAATTTTTCCAAAACAAAGTTGAGGTCCCAAGTTGGTGTAGGTACTCTGCGGGACGGTCTTATGTTTTTAGCCCCTCTGAGGTACTGTTTGAGCAAAGGATTAGAAAAAATTGGTGGATCCGTGTAGTAATGAGCAGAGATAGCTGAGGCGTGGATCTTGATGGATGAAAAAGAGAGGCCCTTGTCCAGCATCTCAGTTAAGTATTGAAGTATCTGAGGTATGTTTGGGACAACAGGGTCAAGGCTGTGCACTTGGTTCCAGGCACAGAATCTCTTCCATTTATCCGTGTATGCTTTCCTGGTGCTAGGCCTTCTGGCCTCCAGAATGCCATCCATAACAGCTTTGGAGAGAGGCATTGCTTGCTTGACTAAGGAATTTTCCATGCAGCTAGATTTAAGGTCTTTAGCTGGCTGTGAAGTATCTGATTGTTGAGCTGTGTCAGCAACTGTGGGATTTGAGGCAAAATCCAGGGTGGTTCTTGTGCTAAGTTCTTTAAGATTGGGTACCAGTGCTGGCGTGACCAATCTGGTGCAATCAGGATCATCTTTGGCTCTTCCTGCCTGGCTTTTATGAGTACTTTTGGAAGGAGAGGTAAAGGAGGGAAAGCGTATACTTGCAGTTTTTTCCAGCTGAATGAGAGGGCATCCACTTTCCATAATTGTGGATGGTAGCTCCTTGTGCAGAATTTCTGTAATTGGCAGTTCATTGGGGAAGCAAACAGATCTATGTCCGGGCGCCACCATTTTTGTGTTATCATTCTGAATATTTGTGGATTCAGTTCCCATTCGTGTGGGTCTATGATGTTTCTGCTTAAGTCATCTGCCAGTGTGTTTTTCTCTCCTGGCAGGAATTGTGCTTGCAAATGAACTTGGTAGTTTAGAGCTGTGTTCCACAAGGTCATGGCTTGTCTGCAGAGGGGGTAGGAGTGTGTGCCCCCTTGCTTGTTTATGTACCACATAACTGTGGTGTTGTCTGTCTGTAGTAGTAATTGTCCTGGATGCAGCAGTTCCTTGAAAGCTATAATAGCATTTTGTACAGCTAGCATCTCTTTTTGATTGATGTGGAGATGTCTTTGCTCTGTGGGTCACTCGCCCTGGATACATTTTCCTGCCATGTGTGCTCCCCAGGCGTAATCCGATGCATCTGTTGTCAGTGTTTGCCTGGCTGTGGGTTGAGTGAAAGGCTGTCCCTTGTTGAGGTGACAAGCTTGAGCCCACCATCGAAACTCCTGTTGTAGGCAAGGAATTAGTGATATAACTGTTTCCAAACTTTGACAGTGTTGAGACCATACACTCTTTAGGTACCACTGTAGTTTCCTCATATGCAGTCTGGCATATGGAATTAGTAGTATGCAAGATGCCATGTAGCCATATAGCCCAAGGCCTGCAGAATTTTTCTTGCAGGGAGTTGGGTCTTTGTTGCCATTAAATGAAAATATTGAGTCAGTTGTCCTTGCTTGCCTGGCGTGAGATAAGCCATCTGGGCCGTTGTGTTTAAGCTGGCACCCAGGAATATTATCTGTTGTGAGGGCATTAGGTTTGATTTCTTTTCGTTTACTGTGTACTCCAGGCAACTTAATAACTTTTTTACATACGCCAGATGCTTTAGTAGAATGTCCTTGCTCTCTGCTTGAATCAGGCAGTCGTCCAGGTATGGATAAATTTGAATTCCTTTTTGCCTGCAAAATGCAATTACTGGTGCCAGGCACTTTGTGAAGACCCTGGGCGCAGTAGATAAGCCAAAGGGCAGTGCAGAGAATTGATAGTGCATTGAACCAGCTAGAAATCTGAGGTATCTTCTGCAGTTTTGTCTGATAGGGGCATGCAGGTATGCCTCTTTGAGGTCCAAAGTCACGAGCCAAGCTTTCTTGCCCAGCATGGGAAGAAGCTGCTGTAGTGTCAACATCTTGAATTTCGGAACATCCAGGTAAGTGTTTAGTGAAGAAAGGTCCAGAATGGGTCTCCAGGCTTTGTCCTTTCTGGGTACCAGAAAGAGTCTTGAGCAAAATCCTTGTCCTTGTTCCTGTGGTGGTACCTTTTGAATAGCTCTCATGTCCATGAGTGCTGTAATTTGTTTTTAAGCCTCTGCCCATTGATTTGTTGGCAGATTTGGCATTCCTTTTAGCCTTAGCAGGCAGTGTGAAAGTGGAACCTGTAACCTTGACATACAATGTTGAGAACCCATTTGTCTTTGGTGATGCAATGCCAGTTGTGATAGAAAAGTGCCAGTTTTCCTCCTAAGGGGGCTGCCAAGAGACAGCTGTTTGGCAGCTGCAGTGGAAAGTCATTGAGGCTGCTTTTTATAAGGTTGAGGCCTGTCTTCCCCTTCTTTCTGGCCTGGTATACCCCATTGTCGAGGCCTGTAAGGGCCTTGTGCCTGACCTCTACCTCTTGGACGTCTGTATCTGCCCCTTTAAGGTCTGTGACTGGAAAGGACAAATTTTTTGTTAGCCAATTTCTGCTAAAACGAGGAGGCTGAACCTGTAAGAAATCTTTCACCGTTTGCATAGATTTTGCCTTATCCTCCATCTTCTTTAATATCTCCTCTGCCTTAACTCCAAACAGCACATCCCGCTGCAAAGGTGCATCCAATAATTTGACCTTAACATGATCTGGTAGCATATGTTCTTTTAACCAAGCATGCCTTCTAATGACAGAGCCTGTAACTGCTGCTCTACAGGAGGCCTCTAAGGAATCAAACCCACATTGCAAAGCATGTTTTCCCACTTGTTCAGCTGCATGCAATAAATCCTGCATTTCTTTAAAATTAGGAGGATCTGAATCTGGAAGCATCTTTTGTTTCAACTAAGACATAAAAAATTGCTGATATTTTAGCATGTGAAACTGGCAATTTAAGGCTCTCATTGCTAAAGTTGCAGACGTATATACCTTCTTTCCCCATCTGTCTAATGCTCTGGAATCTCTGTCAGAGGGAACTGTTTTTTTGCTGATGAGGCCTTAATCCCTTTGGGTCCCTGAGAAATAGTTTCAGGGTCAGCAACAGGGCTTTTGTACAGAAATTTGTGAGAGTCAGGGACTCTGTAATATCTATCAGGTTTAACTGGGGCTGGGGGTAAGGAGTCAGGGTTTAAACTGGATTCAGTGTACACATCATCCACAATATCTAAAACTGGCAGAATAGCAAGGGGTCTGTGTTGAGGCAATAAAAAGAAGTTTCGGAGCCTTTTCTTGGATTCTGAATAATCCTGGCCTTCCCATTGGAAATGTTCCCTCATGGTATGTAAGGTCTCCCCAAAGGAGTAATCCTCAGGCGGAGAGGCTGATGGAATTGATTCCTCAGCATCAGAATCTTCATAAGGGGGTAAAGAATATCCTAGGTCCGAGGAAGAGTCTGAGGAAATGGACATCTGGATCATAGTCTGCATCCTGTCTGGGCCTTTTATCAGGAGGGGGATGGGATCTCCCGATCAGGGTGATTAGGTCCTCGGCCATTTTTAGCATTTGTTTCTTAGGCATGGAAGCCAGTCCTGGAGAGAGTTGTGTCTGTTTCTTTGCTTTTAAGGGGGGGTTAGACTTAGCAGAGGGTTTAATGGTTAACTGGGTAGGTCTGAAAACACCCTCTGTAGCTGTGGATTGCTCAGCTACTTCGGTTGCCTCTGTAGGGTTAGGGTCGGAAAGCTGAAAACCTAGTGCGTCCAAAGGCCAAGCCAGCTCCCCACATGGGAGTCGGAGGAGGTCTGTGGTTCTGTGGAAGCGGTCGTCAGGGGCTGTGTAGGCGCCTCGCTGAAAACCGGAGAACTGGCTACCGGCCTAGAAGAGGCCTCGTCGTCAGTTTTGGGCCTCGGATGCCTGTCCTTGTCCTTGCGCTTTTTATGCATTGCGGTCGTCGGAAGGTCCGACGGCATGGTGTAATTGAAATTTCTGCCAAAATAATGTTGGGCAAAATCAAACTGACATTTAATAGAGTGCTTGTTAAACCTAGCACAAAATCGACAACCAGTGACGTCGTGGTCAGGGCCTAGGCATGGAATACAATAGGAGTGGAAATCCTTATGAGGTATTTGCTTCCCACAAGAAATACAGTTATTAACTTTTACTGACATCGGTCTGAGGCAAGAAAAAGTTTCCCCAACGGGGTACTTGGCTTCGGTTCTGGATTCGGAATGAAAATCTTAGGAGTTGGCCGACCGGCACTTGCGAACTGCTTCTGCTTCGGGCACCGCGCAGCAAGAAAGACTGAAGAAAATGGCCGAAGCCGGACCAAGACTTTGGAACTCAGGCATACTGGGGAACCGCCTGACGGCAGGATAACCCAAGTGTAATGACTGCAGCAGTGTAACACGATGAACATCAGAAGGTTCTGGAGAATTGAAGCCTTTCTGAGGGCATCCATAGAAACCAAATTGTCCAACCTGGGTGATTCCAACCAGAAATGTTATTCCCTAAAAGGCCAGAACATATAGCTGACCTTTTCATGCACTACAGACACAAAATCAGGGTTTTCCCAGGCAACTCTTCATAGGTTCATAGTTTCATAGATTAGTATGGTGGCATCCCTGAGAATGTTCATCTGTGGAGAGAGTACAAAGGGAGACTGTTGGGTAGACCAAATGGCCTTCTGCAGTATTCTAAGTGAGGAGGGGACATTGGGTCAGTGGACCATTTCCTTAGTTGTCTCATAAACTCAGCAAATTTCCCAAACTTGGGTTTTTCAGAGGGATGCTGAGCAGTCTCCGTTCTCCTTGATATCTATATCAGATGTAAGCAGCTCAGAAAGACAGCCCATCTGCTTCTTCTTACAAAATGACTTCCTCTGCATTTTAGAGAATAAGAATCTGAGGAGAATGATAAATGTACAAATGCCTGCTGAAGTCATGGTGGAGGCTGCAATGTGCATTGAGCCAAGGATCAAGGGTCCACAATAGGACTGTTCCGAGGAGGTAATTGGTGCTTGTATTGATGTGGAAATCAACATTGGGTGAAACTACTGCAATTTAGACTACTTGTTTGACATCAGGTTTAGAACTACAACATAAAATATTATGAGACAGGGCACCCCAAGGAAACACTGGCACTGAAGGGTCTAGCATCAACCTCAGCACAAAAGCTCCAGGCTCAAACAAAATGGATAGATAACCATGGGTACCTGCAACAATGGGGCTGAAATTGTTGAGACCAAAGGAACCACAGACTACACTGTCAACAACACCAAAGCATATGGTGCCTACAATAACACATCCGTCTAAAGGATCTACACGAGCCTAGGTATCAACAAGAGCACCCTCTGGACCAGTACAGAATACAGAAGAGCTGGTAAAGAAAGTGTCTAAGTTTCTGGCTGACAGCAAAACACTGCTACATAGTTTCTATCCCCAACAGGAGAGGCCGGGAAGGGGGCTAAGTACAGCCTTGCCTTAGCCCTCAAAATGGACACTGTTAGCCCATCACAATCCAAGTCAGGAATGGCAATAAGTGGGATGACTCTTGGAGTACATCTGTTTGAAAATTAGGTATGAATATGAAATTAGACATGAGCACTATAGTGATCCTCACAGAAGCTGTGCATCACACAACACACAGACACAGACACACACACAGTTGCTCCTCAGCAAAAGAGTGAAATTTGGTGAATTATTTGTACTGTTCTGTTTGTAATGAAAACTGTTTTTTTTCCTGAAGATGTAGCATGAAACCCATTACAATATTTATTAGATTACAAAATTGAATGCTAATGTGATTCTTCTTCTTCTTTATCCTGTCACAGTTGAAGCTCATGAAAAAATACGAGCAAATCTCCGAAAAAAGCCCACCACGCCTCAGTATTTCAAGACCTACTCTACTACTGTTTACCTAACATGACATCATGCTTACGGGTGAGGTTTCATAGAAAAATAAGTTTTATAATGTCAACAGAAGCTCTGTCTTGACAAATTCAGTTAAGAAATAAGTAATTCCAGCAAAGAAAACATACATAACAGTTACCACTATGATAAGTAATACTGCTATCACAATGCATGCAAACCAAAACAGGAATACTTAAAACCAAATCACTTTACCTGGAAGTCATCAAAGTGACTCCCTCAGATAAGGCTAATAAATCATCACAGTTTTATTTAAATGGTCAAAGAAGGTACCAGATTCAATCCAACCTCCAACTTCACTGCTACCGTGGATGCTCTCATCTCAAACATCCCAGACAAGTCATCTAATTATTTTACTTAACGATGTCAGCAACTGTTATCCTATTCTATCTTATTGCTCCTTTAAGACTCTAAAGGTATCCTTAGCTACATTATTTCATATATCATTTAGTATGTTTTAGAAACTATTACAACACTCAAAAAAATTCCTTACATCTTCTTGTTCCACTTGAATCACTGCAGATTTATAAATTGCAATTAAGAACAGGAACAGTGTCTGGGAAATATGAAAAAAGATCTCCTTAATGTGACAAAATACTTAAGTCACCGGGAAATAAAATGGAGCACCAGAATCTTAACTAATAAAGTTAATGCAAAATACTATTGAACCCTTCAGGTTAAACATCTAGCCAACCTAAAAAAATAATAGCATATAATTAAAGCTTTTGCTACAGAAAATTATTTTCAAAATTACATTCAACATTCACTTCATCTCCATATTTGTTACAGGACAAACATAATAATATTTGCACTTCCAATGAAAGCACTCACACCTACTTTACCCATACCTCCAGCATCTCCACCTGTGTCTCACTAAACAGAATCAACAGCTATCCCCTTGCTCTTTCAAAGCTGTGTCTTACAAACTGAAAAACATCTTTAAAAAAAACAGAGAAATATGTGTTTGTATATTTACTCTATCTGCATACCAAATTCTTGTCAGCTAGTGCATATCATATTGAAAACCACGAGCTCATACATTCACCCTGTCTCTTACAAATGTTACTACACCCATTAGCTTTAAACATGACCTAATCACCCCTCTTCCCAAAGTACCAGATCCTAGTTCTGCTAGTTATTATAGGCTAATAGTCAATCTTTACCCCACGGCAAAAAATTTAGAAAAGCTTACTTATGAAAATATTCTAGATAATATTCAGAAATATATTTTAACAAATAAACAATATGGTTTCTTTTTTAAATGGGGAACATTTTTACTAAATGATCATGTATGACATAGGTCATGTTGCATTTATATAAATGAAAATGAACCACTGTGACCCAATCACAGTTGCAAACATTATACATGACAAATCATATCAACACAACTATAGCTGCAAACATTATATACCACTTTTAACATACCCAGTCATTGTTAGTCAACTATTACAAGGATTATTCAAATCCTGCCTTCTTTTAAACCTCATTCCTCCTCTGCATTTATTGATTAAACAATATGGTTTCTGGCTAAAAACAGTACTCTAATTCCAGTCTTCACAGTAACTTTATACATTTTTTTTTTGTTTGCATCCTCTCCTTACAGCTGACTATAATTTACTACGGCGCCTCTTCTCACTCACTGGGTCTAATGGACCCTCCTTAACCTCCACTGAACTCAAAGTAACCAATATCTGGGAATAGTGAGGAGATTGAGGACTCTGGGGGAGTGTTATATTGCTACCAGGGAGTTTTCCTTAACCCCTTCCCTACACTGTTGTGCTCTTGCAAGGTTTGCATATGCATCCCAGCTTGGCTCCTAATGTTGCTACTGCAGTTATCCTAGGCTTTCTCCCTCTCCCCAGGATAGGCGAGATGGCATTGGATGCTCACTCCCATCCTCCCCCACATCCTGTCCCTCAAGTGTCTATGCCACTACTCGAACACTGGTCTTCTGGGGAGTGGTAAGGGCTCTATCCCTCATACCAAGGAGCCGGATAACTTCAAAAATATTTAACAACATGAAAAAGGCACGTTCAATAAGGTATTTTTCTGGATTTGAAAACAAAAAAAGCATTTAAAACAATGACTCATGACTACAGTACAGTTGTGTAAGATGAATCTACCATAACAGTTGATGTTCAAATGATCACTGTTGCAGTAGCCTTAGCTATATGAGTTATATTCTGCCAAGGATGTAATGGCTGGCCAGCTCCCAAAGCTTCAGAACAGCTTCCACACTCCCAAACTTTCAATCAGCCCGAGCTAAGCTGACTTAAACACAAGTCTGGGTAAGAAGCCCTTCAGAGATTTCCTGCCAGCAGAAAGAGGGAGACTTAAAAACTTCAGCTTTGGCCGGCTAAGAACTTGCTGAATTCAACTGGACGTATAAGAGAATTTAAGTACCTTTATCTGCTCTTTTTTTTTTCAAAAAAATATAGTATTTAAATTGAGTTTAACTGTGTGGAAGGAATATTAACTGAACTGGAAGTTAGTCAGTGTTTGCTGAATTTTGTTATTTGCTTGTAATTACAGGTGTGGGGGTAGTCACATTCTTTGATTTCCTGTCCTTGCCTATTTAAGTGGTACAGTGTGAAATATTTTCTGCTTAAAAACCTCAGCTTTGGCCGGCTAAGAACTTGCTGAATTCAACTGGACGTATAAGAGAATTTAAGTACCTTTATCTGCTCTTTTTTTCAAAAAAATACAGTATTTAAATTGATTTTAACTGTGTGGAAGGAATATTAACTGAACTGGAAGTTAGTCAGTGTTTGCTGAATTTTGTTATTTGCTAGTAATTACAGGTGTGGGGGTAGTCACATTCTTTGATTTCCTGTCCTTGCTTATTTAAGTGGTACAGTGTGAAATATTTTCAGCTTAAAAACCTCAGCTTTGGCCGGCTAAGAACTTGCTGAATTCAACTGGACGTATAAGAGAATTTAAGTACCTTTATCTGCTCTTTTTTTCAAAAAATACAGTATTTAAATTGATTTTAACTGTGTGGAAGGAATATTAACTGAACTGGAAGTTAGTCAGTGTTTGCTGAATTTTGTTATTTGCTAGTAATTACAGGTGTGGGGGTAGTCACATTCTTTGATTTCCTGTCCTTGCCTATTTAAGTGGTACAGTGTGAAATATTTTCTGCTTAAAAACCTCAGCTTTGGCCGGCTAAGAACTTGCTGAATTCAACTGGACGTATAAGAAAATTTAAGTACCTTTATCTGCTCTTTTTTTTCCCAAAAAAATACAGTATTTAAATTGATTTTAACTGTGTGGAAGGAATATTAACTGAACTAGAAGTTAGTCAGTGTTTGCTGAATTTTGTTATTTGCTAGTAATTACAGGTGTGGGGGTAGTCACATTCTTTGATTTCCTGTCCTTGCCTATTTAAGTGGTACAGTGTGAAATATTTTCTGCTTTAAAACCTCAGCTTTGGCGCTAAGAACTTGCTGAATTCAACTGGACGATAAGAGAATTTAAATACCTTTATCTGCTCTTTTTTTAAAAAATACAGTATTTAAATTGATTTTAACTGTGTGGAAGGAATATTAACTGAACTGGAAGTTAGTCAGTGTTTGCTGAATTTTGTTATTTGCTAGTAATTACAGGTGTGGGGGTAGTCACATTCTTTGATTTCCTGTCCTTGCCTATTTAAGTGGTACAGTGTGAAATATTTTCTGCTTAAAACCTCAGCTTTGGCCGGCTAAGAACTTGCTGAATTCAACTGGACGTATAAGAGAATTTAAGTACCTTTATCTGCTCTTTTTTTTTCAAAAAAATACAGTATTTAAATTGATTTTAACTGTGTGGAAGGAATATTAACTGAACTGGAAGTTAGTCAGTGTTTGCTGAATTTTGATATTTGCTAGTAATTACAGGTGTGGGGGTAGTCACATTCTTTGATTTCCTGTCCTTGCCTATTTAAGTGGTACAGTGTGAAATATTTTCTGCTTAAAAACCTCAGCTTTGGCCAGCTAAGAACTTGCTGAATTCAACTGGACGTATAAGAGAATTTAAGCACCTTTATCTGCTCTATTTTTTCAAAAAAATACAGTATTTAAATTGATTTTAACTGTGTGTAAGGAATATTAACTGAACTGGAAGTTTTGACTCTGCTCTTCAGTTAGTCCCACCCACCCTCCGTGTTTTTGTTTTGGTGTTAATCTTAGTGGCCTTGCAACTGCCCGACCCTCTTGTAAATTTGTGTTTGGATACTCCTTCTGGGCCCCATCTCATTTGCTCACTCAACTGAGTGCAGTGAGATCATATTCTGATTTCAGGCACTCCTACTGTGTACAAAGAGAGCATCTGGGAAACAGAAAAAAAAATTAAGCTTGTTTCCTGCCTTTCCTGTTAAGTGGTATAGACTATTTGTAGGCTTCTAAGCCCCCAAGCCCTTCTGTGTTGGAGGGAAGCCTTCTAGCTTAGTTTTTTTTTCTTATAACTAGCCAGTTTTCTAGTTTCAGCACTCAAATCTGTTTCTTTGATCTCAGCACTTATTCAGAAAAAAAAAAAATAATCTGCTTTTACTGTACTTGTGTTTCTATCTACTTTTTTTTACTTTTGCATCATCTTAAAAGTACTCAATTGTATTTATTACTGCTTGGTGTAACTCATTCTAAGCCTTATGGTTTAAACACTTGGGCTTCGGACCAGTTGTTTTGCACTGAGAGGGTTTGTGGTCTGCACTGTAGTGGCAGAACAGGTAGCTTACATCCTTCTAGGTTGGGAACTGCTGATTGAGGGCTCGGTGTCTGTTATTCTAAAAGAGTATTAATTCTGGTTTAAGCACTTGGGCTTTCAGGCCAGTTATTTTACATTAAGAGGGTTCGTGGTCTGCACTCTTGTGGGAGGAGAGGCTGGACTCTGCCCTTCTGAGCTGGGAATTTCTGGTTAAAGGCTTATAGTGCATGCATATCTGAACTGCTTCTTACTGAAGTTGGTGCGCCTTGTTTGCTGTGGCATAGACTGGATTCGGGCCTGCTGGATCTAGCTTTGTTTGTGTAACTTGAGCACTAATCCAGGCATTCTCTAAAGTATTCAACTGCATTTATTACTGCTTGGTAGCAACTTGATTAAAGTGTAGCTATCATTCTAAGTCTTTTGGATTAAGCACTTGGGATTCAGACCAGTTGTTTTACATTAGGAAGGTTTGTGGCATGCACTGTGGTGGCAGGACAGATAGCTTTCATCCTTCTAAGTTGGGAACTGCTGATTGAGAGCCCAGTGTCTGTTATTCTTAAAGTGTATTAGTTCTGGTTTAAGCACTTGGGCTTCAGGCCAGGTATTTTACATTAAGAAGGTTTGTGGTCTGCACTCTTGTGGGAGAAGAGGCTGGACTCTGCCCTTCTGAGCTGGGAATTTCTGGTTAAAGGTTTACAGTGCCTGAATATTTGAACTGTATCTTACTGAAATTGGTACACCTTGTTTGCTGTAGCATAGACTAGATCCAGGCCTGCTGAATCTAGCTTTGTTTATATGCTTGTTTGTTTGCTTGTTATTTCCCTGGAACGCTAATTCCACCTAATACGTGGCTTTTCAGCGCTTCTGTGGATCACCAGTGATATCTGCATTGCTTACTGTACTTATTTCCTTGTTTCACTTGAAAGAAAGTTACTGTTTGTCATTTTTGCATTTAAGTTACCTGTAACACATTGCACTTAAGTTACCTGGCACTTGCTCACTAAAGCAATTATATAAGTCAGCACTAAAAATTAAAAGCACTACACCCTCACTCCCCACTGGCCCTGGTTTTCAGTTATTAAGGAATTCCCAATATTATTCTAGCATGTCCAAAGGTCAGTTGGCAATCTCCTCTCTGGTCCAGCTGGTGAATCTGAGAATCTTGAGGCAATGTTACAACTGCCTCATGTACACAGACAACCCTCTCCTCCTCCCAACAAATTCCAACACATGTGAGAGATGCAACCATATAGCCAAACTGGAGGCTAAGCTCTCTCAACTCAGTACTGGCATAACCAGTCAGGAGGAGAAGGAGACCACACTCACTACAATTCCAGTCTCACATAGACCTACCACGACAGCAAACCAAACACATAATCACACAAAAACATACTCGGAGGCTCTAAATAAAGATCTGCCGAAGCAGCAGAGACCTCCAAAGCAGACACCCAAGCAGCCGCTACCCCAAAGCAAAACACGTGCAACACATATCTCACAAAGCCAGTGTGCGAACAGTCACAGCCCTTAAGACTAAACAACACACCTGATACACTTGTAATAGGTGACTCTATCATCAGGCACACTGATGTCCCGCTCACCAGGCTGAACAAGGAGAGGGTCACGGTGAGCAGCCTGTGGCGGCGCTAAGATCCGCCACATAACACAAGCACTCAGGTCACTCCAAGGCAAGTACAAATATGACTCAGTCATTGTCCATGCTGGTGTGAATGACCTGAGACGTACCTCCCTGGACTACATGAAAAGAGACATAAAGGAGCTCTCTGAGCATGTAGCCCAGGCCGGTATGACCCTGACCTTGAGTAGCATCTTACCCTCACCAAGAATGATGCCACAATATGAAGACAAGATGATCAATTTCAACAATTGGCTTAAGTACTGGTGTCATTCAAAGGGGATCCAATGCCTGTCAGCTTGGGATGATATGCTCGACAAGCCACGATGCTTCGCTAGGGATGGCTTGCACCTGTCACCCCTGAGCTTTTGGATATTGGCAAAGGCTCTTGCTACCCCCATAGTGCCTTTTTTAGGCAAGGCTCAAAAGACAAACCCACCTCCATAGGTATCACAAGGGATAAGAAACTAAGAGTAATGCTACTCAACGCCAGAAGTCTAAACCTCAAGATGCACGCACTCAAAACTCTCCTTAGCATGGAGAACATCGATATCTGTGCAGTAATGGAAACCTGGTTCAGGGCTCCCGAGAGCACCCCAGCACTACCAGGTTATATCTCATACCATGCTTTTTGGCCCCAAAACTTGGACCGAACCACAAAAGGAGGGGGAGTATCGATATTCATCAAAGATGCCCACACCTCCAGGTTGGTGGCAAACCACGAAGCATCAGAGACTATCCATGTGTAACTAACAGTGGGTAAAACTGCCTTCCAGTTTATAGCCTGCTACAGACCACCCTCCCAAACCCAGGAACCCCACTCGGCCTTCCTGAGAACACTGGAAAATATGAAGGTCTCTCCAAACACCATTATATTGGGCGACTTCAACTACCCAAACATAGACTGAGAGCATCACTCTAGCTCCAACACCCTAGCCCAAAGGTTCCTTGAATTTATAAACTCAAATGCTATGGAACAACTTGTTACCACTCCCACAAGAGGGGAAAACATACTGGACCTGATCATCACCAACATGGGGACTCTATGCTCCAGGCCAGAAGTGTATCCCTCACTGGTAAGATCAGACCATAAACTAATCTCACTGGATATTCACATCCCGACCCCACCCCCTGCCCAGAAAACCACAGTGAAAAACTTCTCTAAAGCAAATTTTACACTCCTCAAAACTGAGGTGGAATCCTTCAAAGCCCCTGGGCCTGTGGAAAATCGCCCAGACCGCAGAATCCTTTATAAACGCATTCTATGAACACCTTCAGGAATGCATGGATCATGCGATCCCAAATAAAACCAAGACCCAGTCCTCCAAAGGCAGACGTCCTGTCTGGTGGACCCCAGCCATAAACAAACTATACAACAGAAGGAGGAAGCTACTAAATGATAGAGCAAAATCCCAAAAAGGGAAGGCATCACTGATCAGTATTAGCAAAAAACTATGGGCACACATAAAATTGTCTAAGGCCAGCTTCGAGAGTAAAACTGCACAGGACACTAAGGATAATCACAAGGCTTTCTTTAGTTATGTTAGGAACCTGGGTGGTAATTCCCAGATATGCTCAGAATTAGTCCAAAATGACAAAAAATACACCGAACCCACAGACATTGCCAACATCCTAGCTGACGGGTTCAGCGCAAACTTCTCCCCACCAAAAGGGCAAATATCTATCCCAGCAGAGTGCTGCCCCCTGACATCTCAGATGCTCAGGTAAGAGCCGCCCTCTCCAAAGCAAAAAACACAGCATCAATGGGACCAGACGGTGTCCCGGGCTGCGTCCTACATGAACTCCAAGAAGAGCTAAACCCAAACATAAAACTACTGTTCAATCTCAGCCTTACTACAGGATATGTGCCCCAAGAGTGGCGTACAGCAACAGTGGTCCCTCTCCATAAAGGTGGTGCCTCAACGGATCCTGGAAACTATCGCCCCATAAGCCTGACTAGCTTGGTCTGCAAAGCTATGGAAACGATCATCATGGACCTCATAAATAAAGATATTGGGGACCTACAAACACTGGATCCTACCCAGTTCGGCTTTGTTAAGGGCAGATCCTGCCTCTTAAACCTGGTTGATTTCTTTGAAACAGTCACCAAGGCCATTGACGAGGGAAGGTGGTCCACACAGCCTACCTGGACCTCGCAAAAGCCTTCGATACAATACCCCACTCGGGCATTATAGATAAGCTCACCAGCTTAAATATAAACCCCTATGTCACTAGATGGATTGCAAATTGGCTCAAGGACAGAACCCACATGGTTAGAATTGCTGGAGCCATGTCAGACTCCAAACCAGTTACAAGTGGTGTCCCACAAGGCTCAGTCCTGGGACCTCTCTTGTTCGGTATATATTTCTCGGAGGTACAGGCCAACACGGAAGGACTGTGGCTGACCAAGTTCGCAGATGACTGCAAACTGGGCCATAATCGACTCTCCAGCCGACACAAGCATCCTCCAAAAGGGCCTCATAGAAACAGACAACTGGTGCCAGAGCCATGGCCTCAAGCTAAATGCCAAAAATGTATAGTCATCCCCTTTGGCAAAAACAAAGTGCCCACAAATTACCACATAGGTGGTAATCCATTAAGTACAGAAGAAGTAATTAGGGACCTGGGGACCCAAGTTGATAGCAATCTCTCATTTGACAACCACGTGGCCAAAGTGGTTAGAAAAACATTTTATATAGCCCACCTAATCATGAAGGGATTCACATCTAGATCAGGGACGCCATCGTGCCTCTTTACTCATCCCTCATCAGGCCCATAATTGAGTACAATGCCCCTTTTGGGATGTACCTTACCAGACACCTGCAGCAACTGGAAAGACCCCAAAAGTACCTCACCAAGAGGATCAAAGGGCTCAAACAGATGCCATATGCTGCCCGGTTAAAGAAACTCCAGCTCTACTCAGTGGCATACCGCCTGTTCAGAGGCGATCTGTGCCTGACGTATAAAGCCATGTCCAACCTGGAATTAATGGACATGCTGCACCTCAGAAAATCCAAATCCCATCGAGCTATGCGCTCGAGAGACTTGAACCTCAGCACTGAAATAAACAGGACATGCTTGAGGGACAGATTCATAACCCAGAGGCTCCCTTCACTCTGGAAGAAAATCCCAGTCCAGGTTAGGTAGAGTCCCTCATTGACTCTCTTCCAGAGGAATCTTAATGAGTGGATGGGAGATCGTAGGTTTACCCCGGGTATCACTTCTGTGTCACTGTTAGACAGAGGCACAGTATACTAACCTCGGAAAAGGGCATAGCAAAATAAATTTAAAATGGGTGGCGAAAGCCAAACACATTCTGGCTAGGCTTATAAATGCCCTAGGGCAGATAGCCTAGTACGAACCTATGAACCTATGAGGCTTGATTGGGCTATGCTAGAACAAAAAAACATTAATGTCCACACCCTCGCATAAAAATACACCAAAACAAAAGGGGGCCTCTACTGCAGCAGTGATCATTCGAACATCTAATTTATAGTAAATTCAACTTACACAACTGTACTATGTTCATTACATTGATACCTGCTGCTGTAGACTTAGCTCTATGGGTAGATTACCATAGCTAACTACATTTGGGAGGTGGAAGAATTAGAGTCCAGGAGCTCCTGCAGAATGGTTCAACAAAGTTTGATCTGGATCTAGAGAATGAATCAAGCTTATAATGCTCTGTAAAAGTATATATAGAGGACCATGTAGCAGCTTCTAGAATATTTCTAGAATCCAGACCTTTCCAAAAAGCCATAGATGAAGCAAAGGCCCTGGTAGAGAGGGCCTTGAACCTGCCTGGAAAAGGCTTGTTGTGGTCAGTATACCAAAAGGAAATAGCCTTAAACAACTATTTGTAAATAGTCTGTTGTGACACGGGATGTTCTTCATAACTTCACAAGAAATTAACTGATCCAAAGATTTAAGAGATTTAGTTATGTCAAAAGAGTACCAGAGTTGTCTGTGGACATCCAAGGTATGGAGTATCCTTTCCTTCTCATTTTTAGATTCAGTAAAGAAACTGGGGAGATGAATAGTTTGACTTAAAGTAAGCTTGGATAACAAATTGGGCATAAAAAAGGATTAGTTCTCAAAGAAACCATAACCTTATGGAAATGAGGTTGGGCTGACTCACCATAAGAGCTTGCAACTCAGATAACCTTCTTGCAGAGTTTAGAGCAATTAATAACACAGTTTTCTATGTTAAGAACCTCAACTCAGCCACATTAGTTTGTTCAAATGAAGAAATGTTATCTTCTCTAACTCAGAATTAAGATCCCAAGAAGAGCCCACCTGTTTAACTTGGTGGCCTCTTTTGCAAAACCCCCTTCAAGAACATTTTGTCATGAGGCTGCCTTGAAAGAGAGGGATCTATGGACAGACAAAATGAAATGGCCAGTAACGAACCTTGATAGAGGAATAAGAAAGGCCACAAGAGAGTAACTCACACAAATATTGCAAAACTAGAGAACAGCTAGCCCTGAATGGGTAATGGTTATATTGTTGGCACCAACTAGAAAACCTTTTCCATTTGCTAACATATGATTTTCTAGTAGCAGGCTTTCTTGTCTCCATTAGTACCTGCTGCATGTCCTCAGCAAACAGGTGTCTAAAAAAAATTAAGACGTTATCATCCAGGCAGGCAACTGAAAAATGTGGATACCCTATAGCCTGCAATGATCTAGAACTGGAGCTAGACACTTTGCAAAAACTCTTGGTGCAGTGGATAGTCCAGAGGTTAAGGTAGAGAAAGTACAGTTGTGCACACTTACCATAAATGTAGATGTTCAAGTGTATTCACTGTTGCAATTATCACATTAGGGTCATCTGCTTGCAGTTACCCTCAGTCGGCCTGATTATCAAAGTCTTGGGTCCTGCGTAGGCTGCTGTCTCATCTTCCATGACGTCAGGTAGTCAGGGGTATAAAGCATGCAGCCGACACCATTATATCAGTTTTTCTTGCCCCAGATGTTAGGTGCCCCCATAATGGCAAGCAATTATATTCAAGGTTACACCTCCAACAAAAAAGCAAATACACCAAAAAGCTTTAAGCATAGTAAACAAGAATAGAGGTATAGTCAAGAGAAGTCAGGGGGCTGGAGGGAGGGTAACCAGGACTGCAACAGTGAATACACTCGAACATCTACATTTATGGTAAGTGTACACAACTGTACTATGTTCTTCGTGTTTCACTGTTGCAGTCATCACATTTGGGAAGATTCCCAAAGCTAAGGATGGGAGGAGGTAATTAGATAGCATTAGGACCAGCTATAAGGCCCTGCAAGACTGCAGTGGCAAATCTAACTCTGGATTTAGAAAAAAATGGCAAGTGGTAATGCTTGGTGAAGGTATGTACAGAACTCCAGGTAGCAGCTTCTAGGATGTCCCTGGTAGTGACACCTCTGAGAAAGGCTGTAGAGGTAGATGCAGCCCTGGTTCAATGTGGACTTATCCCCTTTGGGGTAAGTTTTCCATGATGCTTATAGCAGAAATGAATGCAATGGCCTATCCACTTAGAAATGGTTTGCTTTGAAATGGCCTTCCCCTCTACCCCTGCAGCAAATGCAACCAGGAGTTGTTCAGATTTCCTGAGAGGCTTAGTCCTGTCCAAGTAAAATCAACTTTGTCTGTGCACATCCAAGGAGTGCAGTATTTGTTCCACTTTGTTCTGTGGATTAGAAAAGAAGGTTGGCAAATGAATGGACTGTTTAAGGGCCACACCGGACACCACCTTGGGCATGAAGGAGGGATCGGTCCTAAGGGATACGCTGTCAGCATGAAAGATGATTAAAGGCTCCACTGCCATGAGGGCCTGTAATTCAGACACCCTTCTTACTGAAATGATGGCTAAAAGGAAGGCTGTTTCCCAAGAAAGGAATTTCAACTCTGCATTTGCAGCTGGCTCAAAGGGAGGTAGAGTGAGCTTTTACAATACAAAGTTAAGGTCCCAGGCTGGAGTAGGGGCTCTACTGGGTGGTCTTTTGGCCCCTCTGAGGAATTGCTTCAGCACTGGATGAGAGAAGAGGAGTGGTTCTGCAGTGTAATGAAAATGGCTGAGGCATGAATTTTGATGGAGGAAAAGGAAAGGCCCTTGTGAAGCATCTCAGTTAAGTATTGTAGAATATGGGGTACATTAGGTGCTGCTGTGTCCATCCCCTGAGTTTGGCTCCAGGAACAGAATATTTTCCATTTTTCAGCACAGGGTTTTCTAGTACTAGGCCTCCTTGCCTCCAGGATGACATCCATCACTTGCTTACTGAGGGATGGTAACGGAGAGATCAGGTAATTAGCCAGGCTGCCAGATTCAGGGTTTGAAGTTGTGGGTGCAGAATCTGCCCCCCCCCCCCCCTGCTGGGACAGCAGGGCAGGGGTTTGAGGCAGGTGCCATGGTGCCAGCAATGACACACTGCGCAAGAGGGGGTACCAGTGTTGGAATGGCCAGTTTGGTGCAATCAGTATCGTCCTTGGTTTGTCCTGTTTGATCTTTAGTAGTACCTTGGAGAGAAGAGGCAGAGGGGGAAAGGCATAAACTGATAGGTTTTTCCAGGTGAAGGAGAGGGCATACACTTTCTAAGCTTGTTTGTGAGAAGTCCTTGTGCATAATTTGTCCAACTGGTAGTTCTGGGGGGAGGCAAACAGGTCTATCTCTGGGTGCCCCCATTTGTTTCTCAACATGTTGAATATCTTTGGTTCCAATTTCCATATGTGTGGGTCCATGAGATTTCTGCTTAGGTCGTCTGCCAGTGTATTTAGCTTTCCTGACAGGAATTGAGCCTGTAGGTGCACTTGGTAACTCAAGGCTGTGTTCCACAGAGACATGGCTAGTCTGCAGAGAGGGTATGAGTGGGTTCTCCCCTGCTTGTTTATGTACCACATAACAGTGGTGTTGTCCATCTTTACCAATAATTGTCCCGGAAAAATGTGGTCCTTGAAGGCTGTCAGAGCATTCTGTACAACTAACATTTCTTTTTGACTGACATGCAAGTGCATTTGATTTGGGTTCCATTTGCCTTGAATGCACTGCCCTGCCAAGTGAGCCCCCCATGCATAGCCTGATGTGTCTGTTGTTAGGGTTTGGGCAGCAGGGGGTAGAGTGAATGGCAGCCCCTTGTTTTGGTGGCAGGCCTCTGCCCACCAAAGGAACTCTATCCATAGACAAAGTATGATAGGAATCAGTGATTCTAGATCCTGCGAATGTTGACACCATAGTCTTTTTAGATACCATTGTAGTTTCCTCATATGCAGTCTTGCATATGGAATTAGTAAAATGCAAAAGGACATGAACCCCAGGGCTTGCAGCATTCTTCTTGCAGATAGCTGTGTCTTGGTGGCCAGTAGTTTGAAGTAGACTGTCAACTGAATTTGTTTCTCTGGCATGAGGTAGGTCATCTGGGAAGTTGTATTCAAGCTTGCTCCCAGGAATACAACTTGTTGGCAGGGTACAAGATGTGATTTCTTTTCATTTATGGTGTACCCCAGAGATGTTAGCAATTTCTTTACAAATGCCAGATGATTTAATAGTATGTCCTGGCTTTCTGCCTGAATTAGACAATCGTCCAGGTATAGGTATATTTGAATATTTCTTTGCCTGCAAAATGCAATGACTGGAGCTAGGCACTTTGTGAATACCCTGGGCGCAGTAGATAAGCCAAAGGGCATTGCAGAGAACTGATAGTACATGTAGTCTGCTTTGAAGCATAGGTATCTTCTGCAAGATTTCTTTATTGGGATGTGCAGGTAGGCTTCCTTTAAATCCAGTGTTGCCAACCAGGCATCTTTGCCTAGCATGGAAAGCAGCTGATGAAGAGTTAGCATCTTGAATTTTGGGATTACCAAAAATGTGTTTAGGATAGACAGGCCCAGGATAGGACACCAGGAATTGTCTTTTCTGGGTACCAGGAAAAGTCTTGAGAAGAAACCTTGTCCTCATTCTTCTTCTGGGACAGTTTGAATAGCCCTGATGCTTAAGAGAGAGAGAACTTGCTTTTGAGCCTCTGCCCACTGATTTGGGGGTATGTCTGGCCAACCGTTTGGGGTTGGTAAGGAGAGGAAGTGGAATCTGTATCATTGGGAAACTATATTTAAAACTTATTTGTCCTGGGTAATGAGTTCCCAATTTTGTGCATGCAAGGCAATCTTTCCCACTAAAGGAACAGTCAGTTGAGCAGGGCTTGGAAGGTTTAAAGTTAAGTCACTGAGACAGTTTACCATATGGGGGAGTCTTACTACTCCCTGCTTTGGAAGTGGGAGCCCCCCCCCACTGCTTAGGTCTGTGAGTACCTTGGGACTGAAGCCTGGGTGTTCTGCTGGTTCTGAGTTTGGACTGAGAAGGCCTGGAAGAGGCAGGAAAGGACCAATTCTTAGAGGGCTAATGCCTACTAAATCTGGGAGGCTGTACTTGCAGGAAATATTTAACAGTTTGCATAGATTTAGCTTTTTCCTCCATCTTTTTTAAGTACTTCTTCTGCTTTGTTGCCAAACAGGCGGTCTTGGTTTAAGGGAGCATCCAGTAATTTAGCTTTAACATGATCTGACAAAGATTGCTCCTTAAGTCAAGCATGCCTTCTAAGTACAGACCCAGTGACAGCAACCCTGCAAGATGCCTAATGAATCAAAACCACATTATAAAAGTATGTTTTCCAATTTGTTCAGCAAAATGCATTAAATCCTGTAAATCTTTATTTTCAGCACAGTCAGGAATCAACATCATTTTCTGTTTAAGCAATCCAATAATATGCTGCTGAAACTTTAACATACGAAACTGGCAGTTTAAGGCCCTAATGGCCAAGGTTGCAGAAGTGTATACCTTCTTACCCCATCTATCCAGCACCCTGGAATCTCTATGGGGGTAGGATTTTTGGCAGTAGTAGCCTTAATGCCCTTGGGTCCCTGTGAAATGGTCTCAGGATCCGCAGTAGGATTTTTAAAGAGGAACTTGTTGGAGTCAGGTACCCTGTAATACCTATTAGGTTTTCTGGGAGCAGGAGGTAAAGCATCAGGGGCCAGGCTAGATTCTGAGAAGGCATCATCTACAATGTCCAGTACAGGAGGGATAGCTAAAGGCCTGTGTTGAGGCAGGAGTAAGAATTCCCTAAGCCTCTTTTTGGAGTCAGAGTAATCCTGGCTTTCCCAGCGAAAATGCTTCCTAAGAGTATGCAAGGTTTCACCAAAAGAGAAATCCTCTGGAGGGGAAGCAGAGGGAATGGAGTCCTCTGCGTCAGAATACTCATAGGTAAATAAGGGCAAATCCTGGTCATCAGAGAAAACAGAAATTTCAGAGTCCTTATCAGAAGAATCAGAAGGAAAATCAGTCCTAGGTCTCTTAGAGGGGGAAGGGTGGCTTCCCCTGATTTGAGTAATAAGGTCTTCAGCCATTCTTATTTTTTTTTTTTAGGCATAGGGGCCTGACCATGTGGTCTGGGCGTCGGTTTTCTAGGCATGGATCGAGTTTTAGGCCTTGAAGAAGAAGATGGCGTTGGTTTAATATGCAAGTCAGTAGGCCTGAATACACCCTCAGAAGCCGGTGCCTGCACAGCGGCTCTGGATCCATCCAAGGTAGAGACATCCGCAGGTTCCACAGTCAAAGAAGCATCTCGCGGCATACTGGACTCTGAATGGGTCTCAGTAGAGGCCTGCGAATCTGAAGTAGTGGGTATCAGGGGCTGCGAAAGCACCTCACTGAGTACCGGCAAACTGGCAACTAGCTTAGGAGAAGCATCGTCGGCAGCTTTGGACCTATGCGGTCTGTCTCTGTCTTTACCTTTGCGTTTTTTCGGAATGTTGGTAGTCGGGTGGCTTACCGAAGCAATTTCTAGATAATTGAACTGAGCACCAAAATATTTAGATGCGTAAATGAACCAACGATGAATAGTACGAGGTTTGAATAAGGCACAAAACCAACAGCAAGGTACGTCGAGGTGTGGGCCTAAGCAAGGAATGCAGTACGAATGAAAATGTTTATGAGGTATTTGTTTTCCACAAGAAATACAATTGTTAACTTTTACTGACATTGGTTTAGAGCAAGAAAAAGATTCCCCAACGGGGTACTTAGCTTAGTTGAAGACTTCGGATCTGAAACTCAAAAAAGAAAATTTCAAGAGTCGGCCGACCGGCACTTGCGAACTGCTTCTGCTTCGGGCACCACACGGCAAGAAAGACTGATGTAATGGCGTCGGCTGCATGCTTTATACCCCTGACTACCTGACGTCATGGAAGATGCGACAGCAATCGACGCAGGACCCAAGACTTTGATAATCTGGCCGACTGAGGGCTACTGCAAGCAAATAACCCTAATGTGATGACTGTACAGTGAAACCTGAAGAAATCTGATAATGTGATCAAGACATACAAAACCTTAAGAAATTTCTGAAGTCTGGATGAAAAGGGATGTGATAAACATTCTGTATGTCTAGCGTTACCAGGAAACTTGAAAGCTGAAGAAGAGGTAATTGGTTGTGAAGTGACATCATTTTGAATTAGGGCAGTATTATAAACTGGTTTAGGAAGGAAAGATTCAGACCTGGTCTCCAAATATCTTCTTTCTTTGACACTAGGAACAACCTTGAATAAAACCCCTTACTCACTTGGAAAGGGGAAACTGGTTCTAAAAGTCCTTGGGACAGCATGTGATGAAAAATAAACGGAAAACAAAAGATTCTGATTTAGAGGCTAACGAATGAACTTCTGGAAAGAAGGAATTTCCTCCCACTGCCAGATTTAACCATGTTGAATGATAATTCAGAACCCATTTATCTGAAGCAGTCTATTGACAAAGAGAAAAATGGAGATTAAGACTTTCTGGAAGAAAAAGGGGGCCACAAGGTCACTTGAATAGTCATTCAGGCATATTGGACTGCCATTGGTTTTGGGAGGTTAAAGACTTAAGGTTCATAGGTAGGTAGTAGGCTATCTGCCCGAAGGCATTTATAAGCCTAGCCAGAATATGTTGGCTTTCGCTGCCCCCTTAGATTAGTTCCCTGTGCCTCTGTCCAGCAAAGCCACTGAAGTGATCCCCGAGGTAAACTTTCTGTTTCCCATCCACTCGTCAAGGTTTCTTTTGAAGAGTGTTAGTGAGGAGCTCTACCTAATGTAGATTGGGATCTTGTTCCAAAGCATGGGAAGTCTCTGGGACAGGAATCTATCCCTCCAGCATGTCCTATTTATTGTTGTGGTGAGGTTTAGATCCCTAGAGCGTGTGGCTCGAGGGGATTAGGTTTTCTTTAGGTGGAGCATGTCCATCAATTCTGGGTTGGACATGGCCTTGTATGTCAGGCAGAGATCACCTCTGAGTAGATGGTATGCAACCAAGAACAGCTGGAGTTTCTTCAGTTGAGCTGCATAGGGCATCTGTTTGAGGCGAGTGATTCTCTTGGTGAGGTACTTCTGTGGTCTTTCCAGCTGTTGCAGGTGTCTTGTAAGGTACATCCCAAATGGGGTGTTGTACTCTATGATGGGTCTGATGAGTGATGAGTAGAGGGGCACCAATGACCTCTTTTGATCTGGATGCGAACCCTTTTGTGATTAGATGGGCTACGTAGAAGGATTTTCTAAACCACTTTGGCAATGTGATTATCAAAGGTGAGATTACTATCTACTTGAGTTCCCAGATCCCTTATTACGTCTTCCGTATTTAGGGGACTACCATCTATGTGGTAGTTTGTGGGTACTTTGATTTTTTCCAAAGGGGATGACTATGCACTTTTTGGCATTTAGCTTGAGGCCATGACTTTGACACCAGGTATCCGTCTTGGTGAGACCCTTTTGGAGGATGTCTGTGTCAGCCGGAGAGTCAATTATAGCCCCTAGTTTGCAGTCGTCTGTGAACTTGGTCAGCCATAGTCCTCCTGTGCTTCCCTGTACCTCTGAGAAGTATATGCCGGACAGGAGGGGTCCTAGGACTGAGGCCTGGGGAATGCCACTTGTAACTGGTTTAGAGTCAGATCTAGCTCCCGCAACTCTCACCATGTGGGTTCTGTCCATGAGCCAGTTGGCAACCCATCTTGTGACGTAGGGGTTTATGTTCAGGCTGGTGAGCTTGTCTATAATACCAGAATGGGGAATGGTGTTGAAGGCCTTAGCGAGGTCTAGGTAGGCTGTGTGTACCACCTTTCCCTCTTCTATAGCCTTGGTAATTGTCTCAAAGAAATCCACCAGGTTTAGGAGGCATGATCTGCCCTTAACAAAGTTGAACTGGGTAGGGTCCAGTGTTTGGAGGTTCCCAATGTCTCTGTTAATGAGTTCCATGATGATGCGCTCCATAGCCTTGCAGACCAAGCTAGTCAGGCTTATAGGGCGATAGTTCCTGGGGTCTGCTGTGGCTCCACCTTTGTGGAGCGGATTAACCATTGCTGTGCACCACTCTATGGGTACATAGCCTATGGAGGGGCTGAGTTTGAACAGTGTGTTTAGGTGAGGGGTTAGTTCTTCTTTGGGCTTGTGAAGGACGCAGCCTGGGGCAACGTCCGGTCCCATTGATGCTGTGTTTTTGGCTTTGGAGAGGGCTGTTTTAACCTGAGTGTCTGCGACTTCAGGGACACTACATTCTTCTGGTATAGTTATGGGCCATTTTGTGGGTGAGAGGGGGGTGAAGTTTGCGCTGAACCTGTCTGCCAGGGTGTTTGCGATATCGGTCAGCTCAGTGTATTTTGTGCCATTCTGCACTAACTCCGAGCAGAGCTGAGCATTGTTAGTTGCACGTGGATGATCTCTGAAGCATCGTGCTGTGCCACTAACCTGGAGGTGTGGGCATCCTTAATGAATATGGATACACCCCCGCCTTTTGTATTTCAGTTTGGGTTCTGCGGCCGAAATGTATAGCATGAGTTGTAGCCTGGTAGTGCTGGGGGTGCTCTCTGGAGCCTTAAACCAGGTTTCTGTTACTGCACATATATCGATTTTCTCCATACTGAGGAGTGCCTCGAGTGCGTGCATTTTGAGGTTTAGACTTCTGGCACTGAGTAGCATTACCCTCTGTTTTTTGTTACTTGTGCTATTTATGGTGGTGGGTTTGTCTTTTGAGCCTTGCCTAAAAAAGGTACTATGGAGGTGGCAAGAGCCTTGGCCAGTATTCGAAAGCCTAAGGGTGAAAGGTGCAAGCAGTCTCTAGCAAAACAGCGTGGCTTGTCGAGCATGTCATCCCAGGCGGACAGACACATGATCCCCTTTGAATGACACCAGAAACTTAGCCAATTGTTGAAATCAAGATTTTTTTTCTTTATACCATGGTATCATTCTTGGTGAGGGCAGAATGCTACTCAGGGTCAGGGTCATACCGACCTGGGCTACATGGATCAGAGAGCTCTTCCATGTCCCTTTTCATGTATGGTATGGCTCAGGTCATTCACACCAACATGGACAATGACAGAGTCATATATGTACGTGTTCTGGAATGACCCGAGTGCTTGCTTGTGTTATGTGGCAGATCCTGGCACCCGATAGGCAGCTAACAGTAAACTTCTCCTTATTCAGCCTTCCTTTTTGAACTCCCTTGCCAGTCCTTCTTAAACATCTATTTACCAGAATTCTGTTGAAACTCTTTATCCCATTTTTTCCAAAAATGGTAGAGAAGAAAGAAGATCCACTGGACAATTTTGAAAAGGAGAGCTGAAAAATCTTAGATTCCCTGGATCAGCGTGCCCTTTTCATCACACTTTTTGATCACTTCTGAGACAGAGGGGCCACACACTAAATCTCTATCCAAGAGAGAATTTAAAATCTAATTTTTAACATCTGGATGTTTCTAAGAAAGCAAGCCATGCAAACCTCCTTAAAACAGTACCAGTGGCCATAGCCCTGAAAGAAGTATCAACAGATACACACACACACACACACACACACACACACACACACACACACACACACACACACACACACACACACACACACTGCAAACAAGTAGTGACCTGTGCAAAAGAAGAAACTATGTTATTTAAAGCAGATTTTCCTCACAAGAAGGAACTACAGATAAATTGTGAAAGTATGAGGAATGTTTTATCAGAACCTTAACACATGAACTTGACACATTTGCATAAGTATACACTTTTTCCCCCATACCTATCAATAATTTTCCCATCCTTATCAGAAAGAGTAGACTGCAGATAACTAAGTGCCTAGCAGTAGTGGGATCAACTACGGCGACTGCTGCAGGGTCAGATTTGCGTTATTGTGTACAAAACTTTAAAAGACTGAGGAACTTTGTACATTCTATCTGCCTTTTCACAGGCAGCTGGCTGACTAACAGAAATACTGCAGGAAGTCACAAACATCCTCTAAAGCTGACAGAACAGGAGGAATGGGTGTAGGTCCTTCTGTAACAACTCAGTATTTTCTGAGGGACTGAGAAACCTCAGTGTTCTCCCACTAAAACATTGGCACATTCAAGCAATAGTCTCAGGGGAAAAGAGAAACCCCACACATAGAATCAGAACCTGAGCTCTCCTCTGAGTCTGAATCAGAAATCTGTGGACAAAACTCTGAATCCATCCCTGCATTTTCTGTTCAGATTGTGAATCTTGATTCTGTGCAGGAAAAGAGGAACCTCTCTTTCTTTTACCAGAAATTAGTTTACAAAGAAGTTCCAAAGCCTGAATTAAACCCTGAGCCACACTCAGTAAACTACTCCTGTCTAAAGAAATTTGAGGAAGAGTAGCTACATGCTTGGTTTTCTGTTTCTTTTTGACAAGAAAAATGGGGCAAAACGTGTTACTAATGGCAGCAGCTGCCTTCCCAGGGATGGGCACAGCATTCTGACACAACAGGGAAACCTTCCCTGTTCCCTCTCCCAGGACTGACTAAAGTTGCTCTCCCTTGCCCACTGACGCGACTCCAAAAGTCACAAAGGACGTGGTTAACCCCCAGTCCACAGTGGCTGCAGGTGCTACACCAGAGGGATCTGAGTTAAAAGATGAGTGGCCTGAGGTACAATAAATGGCCACAGCAGAGTCACCCATCTGCAGTTCAGGCAAATTGCCAACTTGCTGTGGTGACAAAGGCTGTTTGCTTAACTTTTTACTTTTGTGGCTGGAAGGATCAACGGTGGGATTAGTAGTTTGTTCTATGGTCAAGCTAAAAAATAGTGCCTCTTTCCTAAGGAAGACAAACAGCAAATGCCAGTGAAATTACCAGTCCACAAAAGTTTTTTTTTTTTGACAGAAAAAAAAAACGGTAAAACCATTTTCAAACACTATGCCAGTCCTACCAAGGAAAAATGAACACAATTTCTCCACAAAAAATATGTTTTCAGTTAGTTGACATGACTTTTAAAGTGACATAAAAAATGAGTACTCCATTTAAAAGTACATTACAGACTCCAGACAGTCCATTAAAAAACAACTACGAAGACACAAACGAAAATTAGCCAACCTTCTGTTGTTATTAACCCTCATCCTGTAAATGCTTTAAGTTAATACCATTTCCTTTTGCAAACACACTGTCATGACCACCATTAGTGCTCTATAATAACTTAAAGCAGCCTACAGTACTTGAAACTTACATTTGAGGCACGGCAGGCTACTGCCATTAATGTACTTAATTCCAGACTCCAATACATACTGCAGATTACTGCTCCACCATCAGGCTATAATATCTCACTTCAAACTACAGCAGACAAGATTTTCAGATTTATCCATCTAGCCAGTACAAACCAACATGACTGCACATCCATTCAAAAGGTCAAATGACCCCCTACATCTGCCAGAGCCATCCACCTTAACATACTCAAAATACTAAATGACAGATGTGGCCCCCTGTGGCTAACAAACATTATAGGTTCATAGGTAGGTACTAGGCTATCGGTCCTAGGGCCTATACAAGCCTAGCCATAACAATTCCCTGGCTATTGCTTCCCACAAATATTTACTTTCCTGGACCCTTGTCTGGAAGTGCTACTGATGTGATCCCCAGGGTGAATTTCCTATCTCCCATCCAGTTGTCAAGTTTCCTCTTGAAGAAGGCCACTGAGGCGCTCTGCCTGACACGTATGGGCAGCCTATTCCAGAGTATGGGGAGTCTCTGGGTCAAGAAACTATCCCTCCAGCATGTTTTACTTATCGTGATGACAAGGTTAAGATCCCTGGAGCATGTGGCTCGGAGGGGCTGGGATTTCTTTAAGTGTAGCACATCCAACAACTCTGGGTTTGACATGGCCTTGTATGTCAGGCAGAGATCACCTCTGAGTAAGCGATATGTGACAGAGTACACCTGGAGTTTCTTTAGACGGTGAGCATAAGGCTTCTGCTTTAGGCCTGTGATTCTTTTTGTGAGGTATTTCTGTGGCCTTTCTACTTGTTGCAGATGTCTTGTGAGGTGCATACCAAATGGGGCATTGTATTCTATAATGGGTCTAATGAGGGATGAGTACAGAGGGACAATGACAGACTTGATATGTAGGTTCCTTTGTATCCAGACCACGCTTCTTACTTGTCCCCGTCCACGATGAGACCGGTTAGGTTCTCTGGGCGGCTCTATTTGATATCAGAGGAAGTCCTGATTTGGTCAAGAGATCCTGAGCCCCTTTTCAGAGTCCCAGGGTTCCAACAAGCAACACCGGACAGATGCACCAGATGCTGGGGAATGTTTGAGTCAGAGCTTTGAGAACCCATTGCCATGCCCTCACCACAGACAGAGCATTCGGAAGCAAACATGATGGCGACGCCATGAGAACTAAGGCTTGAAGGAGGACAAGAAAGGCATGCTAGACTGAAGAGAACAGTCAAACACCAAGAATCTTGTCTTTGTTTGAGGGGGGTTAGATTGCAGCAATGGATGGTTTATTCATCTAGCACTATGAAAGGCACACTGTCTGGAGAGTGGTGCTTGTTCTGACTTTATTTGAGAATCAGAGTCCCCCATAGAATCCAGCAGCAGCATTCTCACAGGGAAAATAAATTAGAAGCTGTAGGCCTCTGCTAAAATGGAATGCAACAATCATTTTCATAAGGATAGCCAGAACTTCTAGCCAGTGGAAGGATTAGAGAACTGAGAAACTTCTGGCATGAGACTAAAGTAGTACTTAAATTCTCTATCCGATGAATGAATAAGGGCAATGCAGTGAAAGTCCAAAGATCCAGTATTTCCTGCATAGATCCAAATGGAAGCCATGCAGAAAAGCCTCCTTGAGATCCAAATCCTCCATCAGGTGATGAGGAAGTTCCAGTTGTAAAAGTTGTTGTAACGGTAGAATCTAAAATGGTAGAAACTAATTATAAGTGTTTGAAGAAGATCCCCCTAAGCCCCTTCTGGCAGAGGATCCCTATTTGGTACATTATTAAGGCGAACAAAAAAATATTTTTCTTAACAGAGATTTTGATCTGGCAAGGAGTCTCTTTGTTGTAACAGGAGAATTTAAGTTACAGAATAAAACCTAGGCCTGAGGGATTCTTGATTGAGGACACCCATCTGTCTTGTGGTAAATAAAGCAAAGTATGGAAATAAAACCTGTCTGGGCCCCATCTGTCTCCAACCTTCTGTCCCAATTGAGCTATGCAAAAAGGTCTTTTGTGGTGCTGTGATTTCAACTCTCCCCTGCTGCTGAAAAGGCGACGAAGGTTCTCTGCCCCCAACACAAGGTTGAGGTGCCAAGCAGGTCTAGGAAGGCCCCGCCTCTCTCCCCCCTTTAAAGAGAAGAATCTGCCTCTGCCCCTGCCACGAAACCACCCACCCAGCAGCAGAATCTTCTAGATCTAACACGTCCACCCTTGTAATAAATTTCTACAGAGAAGGACAGGTTGTTGTGCAAAAATTTTCTTTAAACTTGAAGACTTAGCTTTACTTCCAAAATTTTCTTTAACACTGCCTCATGCATCCAAAAAAACACAACATCAGATAATCTAGGGGCAATGAAACAGGCAGTTTTGGACATGGTCAGACCACTTCATCATCAGCCAGGCATGCCTGCTAATAACTGACTCCAGTGGCAGCCACCCTCCTATGCCAGGCTGTCCAGCATCAAACCATTGCAAATAGTCTTCTAGACCAACCACCTGCTTAAGCATCAACCTTAGATCAAAACTTTACAATCAATAGGCTCACTGATATTTTTTTGTTAGATTTTTGTACCAAAAGGAGATAATTTCTCAAGATGAACATGTGAAACTAACACTCTTTGTCACAGTCAAAGTGGAAGGCCCTGTAACTTTCTATAAACTCTATCCAAGGCCTATCCACAACCAGCAGGAACCGCTTTCCCCCCAAGGTAACTTGACAACACCAGCCTAGGACCACAAAAAGCCTCAGTCTGTAAAAGACCCTTAAAAGGGCCTAAGCTGGTTTACAGGAACATGACATTCAGGCACCGGACAGGAGCAACTGTCAAACACATCAGGATTATATACCAAGTGTGGACTTTCCTCCAAAAAGGCTCAAAGGAGGAAAAAAACATCTGCTAGCATGCCAGTAAAACAAAGAGAAGTCCTGCCCTTCCCATTTAAAAGAAAAGTGAGTGGAGAAGTCTTTAAAGTAAAAGAAAAATGCTCTCAGGAGGAGAAAGAGAAAATCAAGAAAGATCAGCATCAGGAGAAGAATCAATTAGAAATCGTGAATTCATCAATCACTCTCAGAGTAATCAAATACTCCTGCAAGCTATCCAAGCCAACCACATCCATCCATCTCCTTCCATCATCAGGGCCCAACCTCCTCCCACTACAGGAGCCCCCACTCTGATAGCATTTCCTTCTGCCATTTTAAGTACAGCTTCTCTGAGGTGAACTGTTGTTACTGAGCACCACACCTAGACAGCGGCTACCAGAGACAGCTAAACTAGACCTGCCTCTAGGGAGAGCAGAAAGAGGGCCTAGAAAGGAAAGGAGACACCTTATCTGAGATCTCCTATAGAATCTGAAGCCCCCTGGGAGGCCACATCCTGAGGCCTAAAATCAAAGCTCCAGGACTCCAGTTTGGCCGTCGGGAAACCACCGCCCCTGACGCGGTTCCCCTAGGAGTCCTCAAAGGACGCTCAACTCCGGGCGGGTTTAACTGCCTTAAAATTGACTTTTGGGAAGCCGCGCTCGCATCCGTTTGTTTGCGGTTAATTGCACCGCACCCCAAAGACCAACCCAAGATCAACTACCTTTCCTAATAGCGCTTAGCTTTATGCAATAAAGAAGCTTAGCGACACGAGCGATGTGCTCACGTCCCAAACAAGGGGTCACACACACACACAGTCCCTATGCGAATCTGTTTATCACTTTCCATAAATACAGTTATTCACTTTTTCTGACATTCTGACACTGATTGAACAAAAAAAAAAAGAAAAAAGCCATCAGGTACTTAACTAAACCAACTCTACTCTGGTGAAACTGTCGAAAAATTTCATTTGCTCGAACGGCACTTTGCAACACTGCTTCTGCATGGACCATGGCAAAAAAAGACTGACTGGGGATATGGCGTCGGTCATCATTTTTGTACCCTGGCGTTCTGATGTCAGTCAAATGCGCCTTGACCCGACAGCAGCCGCCTCTGATATTCGGGCCGACCGAGGGACAGCAGACTACCCAAGTGTTAGGACTGCAGCAATGTGAGATGAAGAACATCTCCTTTTTTCTGGATGAAAAGCCCTTAGTGATGAGGTGTGCCACGTAGAAGGATTTTCTAACTGTGGCTACGTGGTTATCAAAGGTGAGACCACTGTCCACCTGTGTCCCTAGGTCTCTTATCACACTTCCGTTGTTTAGTGTACTAACACCTATGTGGTAGTTTACAGGTATGTGTTTTTCCCAAAGGGGACAATTATACATTTGTTGGCATTTAGCTTGAGCCCACGGCTCTGGTACCAGGCATCTGTTTCGGTAAGGCCCTTTTGTAGTATATCCACATCATTTGGGGATTCAATAATGGCTCCCAGCTTGCAGTCATCGGCGAACTTTGTAAGCCAGAGTCCTTTAGTTTTAGCCTGTACTTCAGAGAAGTAGATGCCAAACAAAAGTGGTCCCAGGACAGAACCCTGCGGTACACCACTTGTCACTTGTCTGGGGCTGGATTTGGAGTTGGCTACTTTTACAGTATGTGTTCTGTCAATAAGCTAGTTTGCAACCCATCGAGTGACATAGAGATTAATGCCCAGTGTGGGGGATAGTGTTGAAACCCTTGTTGAGGTCCAAGTAGGCTGTGTGAACCACCTTACCCTCATCTACGGCTCTGGAGATTAAGGTCAAACGTATGCATGCATTGAGGATGGTAACCATTTGAAAGGCTAGGACCCACTGGGACCCCAGAGCAAGTACCGTAATATGGAGACTGAATGGCCGAAAGAAAGGGCTTGCATATACTAAGTCCGAGATGCCATTTTTTCGGACTATTCCCTTTTCTCTGAGGTATAGAGATCTCAGAGTTGATGTATATAAATTCATAGGATATGGGGTAAAGGAGGGCTTGCTCCCCTCTACAAAAAGAAGTTTTAAGGAAAATATAAATTTTCAAAATTTGCTCTTCTCCTGTGTTTTCTGTCTTTTTTTTTTTTTTTGGCTTGTCGGCACTTGCGAGTATCGAGTACTGACAATTCAGTAGGAAGCCACTGAGGAAGCTGTGGCAACTGGGTAGAAAATTATCAGCAGCTGATAAACATGTATTTGTGCAACATGATTACTTGATTGTGATACTGAAACAACTTCCAAAATTCAGAAAGAATCCCACCACCTGTTGTAAAAGCTGTTGGAAAAATGGACCGTTTCCTCAATGCAGTATTTTACAATTCAGAGTCATTATTAACTGCAGGATGAAAGACCTCATTATTGTCTAATTTGCAACTACAGTGAGTACAAATCAACACTTTCCTGCAGTAGTTAACACTGGCAGCCCCCCATTTAGTCTCTCTCTCTCTCAAACACACACACCGAATACCCCAATATCTGTTCCTCATATGTCCAAACATCCCTGATGTCTCCTTTTATGTTTTTCCCACCCTTGTAAATCACAGATGATTACAGCCAATCAATAATGCTGGACACTAGAGTTTCAAACTTTTTATTTTGTAGAAACTGCACTGCAATGTTAGACATGTTGCTCAATTAACTTAAGTGACTCCAGAGTCACATTTCAAAATTCTCCCTGGTGCCATCTAATGTTCCTCCCTACTTTGCCCTGATGCTTTCCCCACATGGACACATCCCATCCCTATTAACTGTCCCTGATTTTACAGGTTGCTCCTGCGGTTGCCTCTTACACCATACCCCTTAATTGTCCAGAATCTCACAGACTGTCCAGATTTTAGCCTCAATATGTTGGTTCTGTTCCTCTTAAAATTTATGGTTTTCTGGCAGACCATTGAAGACTGCAGTTCTGAAATGCAGACTTCATATCTTTCAGTAAATGTATGCTGATGCAATAGTTGTTACTCTGTCAGCTTTCTTATATTTATATGAGAGGTGGATTTCATCCTGATTGTGGATCTTTCTTCCCTTATCATTTTTGCCTCTGTCCAGATTTCTTGCTCTACAAGGTTGAAAAAGAGTGGTTATAGCTGCCTTGTTCACCTCTTCCTCATAACCTTTATCAAAAGGAAAACCTCACTATACCAACCTGCGAGTTACTGTGGTGGGTTAATGCTCCTGTTCCATATATCAAGGAGTCTTTTCCCCTCCCCTTTCTACTTTATTTCTTTTGTTGTTTTGCATTATCCCTGGTGTCTAGTGGTGGTGCAAATGACTAATATCCTCAGTGAGGATGAGCAGGTGTAGGGTTTGAGTCTGTTTTAGTATCTTTATGGCACATTTATAGTACCCTGGTGTTTAGTGTCCACCCCTTCACCAAACCCACATATTCTTTTTCTTTTAAAAGTAGTGCCTTTAAGATATACTATGAAGAATATCCCTGGTGTCTAGTATTCCCCCACAAACTTGCATCCTGTTTAAGTGCATTTAGGACATTATATTAAAGAGGTGTTACTATTGGTGGATCATGCTCCCCCCAACCCACATCTTGTTTAAGTGCCATTAAGGCATGACAGCAAAAAGATATCCATGGTGGTTGGTGTTAGTTTTCCCCCCAGTGTCGAAGAATGTACATGTTTGTCTAGGCGAGTCTGAAGTTATGACAACCCCCCCCCAAACTACCTGTACACACATATGTACACAGATGCACAGACATTCATATATATGTGCATGCACAAACGCACACAGTTCCCCCATCTGATCGCACTTACAGACACACTCACACATTTACCCATATGCACACAAACCTTCTCTACTCCCCAACTACCTCTCCACTGTGACCTCCCTGGCAGACACAGACACACACATACATGCATACATACATCCCCAACACTACTGGTCTGCTAAACCCCCTGACACTTGCCTCTGCCACAATGGTTGAGCATGTTTTGTTAGCACAATCAGCTGTGAGGCTTGTGTTACTTAATGTAGCTGAGTGATTTCTGGGTAAATGCATTACCACAGGCAGTTCCTGGGGAAAGCACACAACTAATTAGCATAGGGCACTCCCCTGGAATACCTCATTAGCATATACCACAGCCGCAGAAGCAGTCCATCACAGTGGTGCATGTCTTCATGCTAAAGCACCACAGAAGGGCTTTCTTTGAAAATGAATAGTTTACTGCTTTCTGAATCAGCCCCATTGTTTGTAGAAGCAACCAAGAAGTGCAAATGAAGACTAATAAAATTTAAATTGATATTCTCTCCTACTCTGAAGGTGTTCTGCAATGATAAAGTGATGAGTTTTGATAGCTAGGGTGATGCACCTGGTTATATAAAAGAATTATCCTTGAGATCAGTTCACCTACAGTTGCAATGAAAGGACAGCGAGACTATTAAACTGAAAGATATTAATGCTACTGAAGAAAAAAAATCACTCACTGTATGACAGATTTGACCTATTAAGAAGAAATACCTGTTTATGCATACAACTCCTGGGACAAGATGGCTGGATAGACTGGAAATTTCCACACACTAGTCACTAAAAGCTTTGTTTAGGGAATGGATGCGAAAAGGTCAAAGTTGGCCTGTGCAATGGGTAAACAGATAATCTTGCAATAAATTGTCTAAAACACAGTCGTCAGTAGATAAGAATATTTATGTTAATCTTGACTTTTATGACTATGAGGTATTTATAACACTGTTTTTTTGCAAACATCTATACTTCACTGTAAACAAAACCATAGAGCTTCACTTTGCTGATGCACTAATCATTTTAGTAACACCTACACCATGTGAGGAGGTTTCCTCTTGCAAACGTTTCTCTTGTCCCAAACAATCCTCACTATAGGTCTCCAATGCAGCAAGCCTGCTAAACATGGTTCTCTCTGTACGCAAGAAATGCAGCATTCAATTTTCTAGCTACCTGCTTTTCTCCAGTGCTGCCTACCATCCAGACTCACACAAATTCCCTATCTGGTCTCTCCAGAATAACTTCATGCTGATGTTCTCAAAGCAAAGGCAACTCACAAATAACAGACTCCATACTCTAGGTTACCTGTATCACTGAGGCACACTTCTCCAAAACAGCTCTCTATGATATTGTAGCCTCACCGGCAGATTGACAGTCATCTACCAAATATCAATGTAGTCTCAGCCAATCCTCTCATCACTTAGGACTGTGACCAGAATTTTATCAGAATTCAAAATATCCAGTGTTGTATTTCCATCCATTTACATTACAGTATCTCCTGTCTCACTTGGCTCAAATTTTGGCACTTTTCTGCCCAGCATTAAGCTTTCTGGCATCCTCTGGAAAAAGAGTAGGTTAATTTCCTGATGTCTTGACTAAAATTTCACTAATCAATATTAATACTACCTCAGTTTTCCTCTAAAATAGGTTACAGGTCAGCGAAAAAAAAATCCTTTACTTGGGCCACGGCTTAATAAAAAAAGTTTGCAAAGCATTTTATAAAAATACAATCCAAATAAAATAGAAAATGCAATGAGTCTCAACATGCACCACAATGAAGGTACAAAACTTACCAAAACAGTTTAAAGAATACATATAACTAAAGAAATGATACTAGATTTTATGAACTCCTGTTGTCTATTCTGGGGGCGTAGGTCAAAGCAGGGGCATGATACAGGCTGGTAAAAAAAACGGAAAAAAGATTTGAGTACACAAGAAATTATGGCATGTATAAATATGTTCTATACTAATTATGATGTTGTCCTCAGTGCTGAGTTACAAGTTGATAAAGGAAGAAAATCTATAACAGATTTGGAGACCGACTTAAATGATTTAGTACCAAATAAATAAAAAAGGTAAACAGAAAGAGAAAAACAGTATATATCAAGGGAAGGAGCAGCTGGATATAGTGCCGGTACAATTTCAGCACTATGTTGTCAAGAGCAACATGATAGGGAAGGATGCCCGTTTTGCTCAGTGATGGTCAGAGGTTCGAAAGCACTACAAAGGGATACAGAATGGCAGTAATGAAAAGGAAATTATACAAAGTGAGTAAGAGAAATTGTGCAAAGTGGCACTAAGTGTGTGGGGCGTACACCAGCAATTGTAAATACTGAGACTCCAGTTTTCACTCCAAATACGATCATCACCGTAATTGGAAAAAGGAAGGCATACAATCACTATGCGATTTCTCTCCATATTAAATACAATCAAAATGGTTAGGGGATGCCCTGGGAAGTTCAAAATTAAGTAACAGCTCCATATGGACAAGATGAATGCTGTTATAATCATATTTGTGGTAATTTATGTAACGTGCAATTGGTGTAATGTCTTAGTGAAATAGAAGCATGGATTCTTGGATAATATTAATTTATTTAACATTTCTTTACTGGGAAAGTCCAACTGGACACAGGTCCTTTTTCAGCGGAGGCCCGGGGAGAAAAGCTCCACAAGAATTACAAAACATTTAACAAGCATGTATTACACAGTACATTCAGATTATATAATATTATAGTACTATATAGGAGTAGTATATTATAATAGGAATAAAGTCATAAAAAATGAAAAAAAAAAAAAGGAAACAAAAATTAAATAAATAAATAATTGGCAGGGGAGGATGAGTCCGCTCCTAAAAAATTATTCCATGGAAGAAATCGGTCTCTTTATATGAACCTAAGATGGAAGGCCTCAGTGAGGCTAGGAAAGGAAAGTCCTGTCCCATCTGAAAGTCAGAAAAAGTTGCTAGGTGCACCTTTATAGTGGAAAAGCCAAGAGACTTTTGTCAAAAAATTCTGAAAGGTAATACAGAACCTGGAGAACAGGAGTTAAGAAGGTCTAAGCCCCGAATGGAAGTCTAGAGAACATGGGTCACTTTTTTTTTGTACATCATCTGTGTAGGTGGTTACTGGAAGATAATATGATAGACCATTCTGCCTGAGAAGTCAATGGACTTAACTATCATTGGAATTGGAGCAGGTAAGTGGTTAACTTCATGATATGAATGTCTTGGAAGGAAAGTGTTTCAAATGGCCATGGAAGAGATGTTGCTGAAGAAGAGGAAACCAGTCAGAAAGCCTTGTACACTTTGGCTTTCTGGGTGAATCTCACCAGAAAAAAATAATAATAGGGAAAAGCATAACGTAGTCTATCTCAGAAAGAGTAGACAACGGCATCCATAATCCAACTTCCAGGGGGGGGCATGAGAACAAGGGTGTTTGGTACTGTTTGAAGAGTCACAGACTGCACTCTGAGTTATCCCAATAATAAGACAGCCTCCTGGTCACTAAAAGACTGAATGTCCATTCAATAACAGGTTGCCCATTCATGGGGCATAAGGAGCAACAACTTAAAATATCAGCTAGCAGGTTTGCATTCCAAAGCCACAACCTAAAACTGACTCAAATGAAAAGTCCACTACAACATCCACATGGCCTTGTGGCACAACAGGAAGACTGCATGCCTCCCTGGTTGCAGAGGTACCAGAATACTGCCATGCTGTTTGACTACAAGGAAACAACACCCCTGGGAAATGAGCCCTGAAAAGTGTGAAGTACATGACTCCACCTTCAGTAAAAATTCCTTACTAAAACTTCATGAGGTCAGTTCCACATTGCCAAACATGAAAGATCAGTTTATAAACTAGCCCCCCACCACAACCATCTCTTGAAACAGGTTACACAAGGAAATCACCTTTCTGGTTTAGAACAATTTCAATGACACAAAAAACAGAAGCATGATTTATCTAAGGAATACAAATGCACATGCTTCAGGTATTGTTAACCCTTATCTTATTCTCTACTGTTCATCTTTATAGACTGCTTTCCTATTTCAAACTTTTACAGTAACGGGTCTGTTTTCTACTTGTTTCTTTGTAAATGTATACATACACCTGTTATCATGTACTATTTGTTCCGTTAGTTAATAATTGTTTTAGAATATTCACTAATCTTTGTAAATATATACATTCCCCATACACTCATACACCTTGATCATTGTTAATATTCACTTTGGAATGGTTACTACAACCACCGTGTCTATATTACTCAATATTTAAGCCAATTGTTTATATGTAGCAAATTCATCTACATTGTTTTCCATCTTTTTGTACCTTTGCTAATGTCTTACAGATCTCTGTACTGCCATATGGCCTGGTTAGTGACTGAAAAGGATCCTGCCAGGTCAACCCACACAGTTAAACAAACAGTAAATAAATAAATAAATAAATAAATAAATAAAGAAGAGCAAGCAGCTATTGCACAAATATCATACAAGTCGGCATTACAGTAAAAGGTTTATGAGGTAGCTATTGCTCTAGTAAAATAAGCCCTTTGAAAAGAGACCAGATACTTATCACAACAAAATTTGATGCAATCAGTTAGCCATCTAGCCAAAGCTGCTATAAATAATTTACGTCCAAATGTCTTATTAAAAAGAGAACATGAAAAAAGTACAGTTGTGTACACTTACCATACATGTAGATGTTCAAGTGTATTTACTGTTGCAGTCATCACCTGTGGGGTTATCCCTGCTGTGGTAGCCCTCTGCCGGCCCGAATACCAGAGTCAATGTTTTTGAGCACCGGCTGCTGTCGCCTGTAGTCTGACATCAGGTCATCAGTACTATAAAGCAAGGCAGCCGACGTCATTACATCAGTTTTTCTTGCCCTAACCTATCAGAAGCACAAGGGAAAAGAGAGAAGTGGCCCTGGTGGCTAACAGCCACCTTCCACCTTGGTAAGCTTGTGTCCCTCTGGGGAAGAAGTTAAATGGGGGATGGAGGGAGGGAAAGCAAGACTGCAACAGTGAATACACTCGAACATCTAAATTTATGGTAAGTGTACACAACTGTACTATGTTCTTCGTCTTTCACTGTTGCAGTCAACACCTGTGGGAGGATTCCCAAAGCTAAGATAAAGGGTGGAAGGATAGGTAGAGTCCTAGGTATGGGTCAGGAGGCCCTGCAGAATTGCAGAGGCAAACCCTGCCCTAGACTTAGAAAAGAGAGGTAGGTGGTAATGCTTTGTAAAGGTATGGACAGAGGTACAGGTGGCCACTTCCAAGATGTCCCTGGTAGGTACTCCTCTGAGGAAGAAGTGGAAGTGGAGGTTGCCCTATTGTGAAGTGGGTATGGATAAACTTAGGAATGGGTTTCCCATGCAGTCTGTAGCAAAAATGGATACAGTGCGAAATCCATTTGGAAATGGTTTGTTTGGAGATGGGCTTCCCTTCTGCCCCTGGGGGAAAGCTTACAAGAAGCTGGTCAAGTTTTCTGAATAGCTTACTACGGTCCAGATAGTATCTGAGTTGTCTGTGCACGTCTAGTGAGTGTAGAATTCTTTCGCCCTTGTTTTGAGGGTTGGGAAAGAAGGTGTATGGCCTGGTTAAGAATCACATCAGATACCTCTTGGGCATAAGGGAGGGATTAGTCCTCAGGGAGACTCTGTCTGCATAGAAAATTATGAAGGGCTAAACAGCCATGAGAGTTTGAAGCTCCAAGATCCTCCTGGCTGAGGTGATAGCTAGTAGGAAGGCAGTCTTCCAGGAGAGGTATTTCAATTCTGTTCAAATAGCAGGTTCAAAAGGAGGTAAGGTTAGTTTCTCTAACACATAATTCAGGTCCCAGGGTGGAGTAGGAGGTCTTCTGGGAGGCCTGATATTAGAAGTCCCTCTGAGGAATTGCTTAATCAAAGGATGAGAGAAGAGGGATGGGTCTGAATCATAATGGGCAGAGATGGCCGAGGCATGGATTTTAATAGAGGAGAAGGGGAAGCCACTATTGAGCAACTCTGCTACGTAATCCAGGATGAGAGGGGATGGAGGGTTGGGAGGTTTCCAGGAGCAGAATCTTTTCCATTTCCCTGCATAAGATTTTCTTGTGCTGGGCCTTCTAGCCTTTGTGATGATGTCCAGGACATGTTTGTTTAACAGGGACTTCTTGTTAGTTTTTAGAGTATAAGCCATGCTGAAAGTTTGAGAGTTTGTAGGTCTGGGTGCAGTACTTCCCCCCCTCCTGGCTCAAGAGGTCTGACCTTAGGGGAAACAGCTTCGGGGGCTGTAAGGTCAGACTGCACAGTAAGGGGTACCAATGCTGTCTGGGCCATTCTGGAGCAATGACGATGACCTTTGGTCTCTCTTCTCTTATTTTGATCAGAACCTTTGGAATAAGGGGCAGAGGAGGGTATGCTTACACAAAGAGGAAGCTCCAGGGGAAGGGCAAGGCATCCACCTTCCATGCTAGGAGGTAATACTCCCTGGTACAAAACTTGTGCAGCTGGTGGTTGAGGTGCAAGGCAAAGAGGTCCACCTCTGGGGTCCCCCTCTCCTGGGTGATTTGCAGAAAGATTTCTCTGTGGAGCTGCCACTTGCGGGGGTCCAGTAAGTTTCTGCTTAGGTGGTCTGCCAGTGTGTTGTTGATCCCTGATAAGTACTGGGAAATTAATTGTAGCCCCATGGAGGTGGCTGTAAGCCAGAGATTCATGGCTAACCTGCATAGGGGGTAAGACTGGGTGCCCCCTTGCTTGTTGATGTACCACATTACTGTGGTGTTGTCTGTTTTTATAAGGAGAACCCCTGGCTTGAGATGGGGTTGGAAGGAGGTCAGAGCATTTTGCACTGCCATCATTTCTTTCTGGTTGATGTGCAAGTGAAGTTGCTGGGCATTCCAAAGGCCTTGGATATACCTGACTGCTAGGTGAGCGCCCCAAGCTATGTCTGAGGCATCGGTGTTGATGGTCTGGCTGGAAGGGTGGAGGATGAAGGGAAGACCCTTGTTCCTGGCACAAGCCTCTGCCAACCAGAGAAATTCGTCCCTTATGCAAGGGATCAGGGGAGAGTGGTCTCAAGGGACTGAGAGTGCGGACACCAATGGTTCTTTAAGTACCACTGAAGTTTTCTCATGTGAAGCCTGGCGAGAGGGATGAAAAGGATGCAAGATGCCATGTATCCCAGGGCTTGCAGGAACGTCCTTGCAGTGAGGTGACTTCTGGAAGCCAGGGGGGTGAAGTAGAGAGGCAGGAAACTCTGCTTTTCTGGGGATAGGAAGGCCATTAGGGTTGCTGTGTCTAGCACAGCTCCCAGGAAAACAATTTTCCTGGTGGGGATTTTCTTTGATTTTTTCTCATTGATGGTGAACCCTAGGGAAGTTAGGAGTTCTTGACAAAGAAAAGGTACTGGAGCAACTTTTCTTTGCTGTTCACCTGAATGAGGCAGTCGTCCAGGTAAGGGTAAATCTGTATATTTCTCTGTCTGCAGAATGCTATAGCCGGGGCCAAGCACTGGGTGAATACTCTGGGAGCAGTGGATAAGCCAAAGGGCAGTGCAAAGAACTGAAAGTGCTGATTGCCTGCTCTGAAGTGCAGGAATTTTCTGCATGATTCCCTGATTGGGATGTGGAGGTAGGCATCTTTTAGGTCTAGTGTCACCAGCCAGGCATTTTGTGTGAGCATAGGCAGGAGCTACTGCAAGGTTAGCATACTGAATCTGGGAACCACCAAGGAGGTGTTCAGTTTGTATAGATCCAGGATGGGGCACCAAGTGCCCCCTTTTCTGGGAACAAGGAGTAGTCTGGAGTAAAAACCTTTTCCTGCTTGATCCAGAGGGACAGGTTTTACTGCCCCCTGGGATATTAGTGTTTTTACCTGTTTTAATGCCTCTACCCAATGGTTTGGGGGGAGGTCTGGGTACCCTCTTGGCATAGGGAGTTTGCTGAAGGAGAATCTATATCCCTGAGAAATTATTTTTAATATCCAAAAAAACAACGTGAATAGAAAAAATCTCACTTTAATAACAAAGCTTTCGGGTATTATCAGCACTGAAAAAGGGTCATACCCGAAAGTTTTGTTATTAAAGTGAGTTTTTTTCTATTCACGTTGTTTTTTTGGATATTCAAGTTGGTGAACATAGAAAAAATAGACCTTTGGGTTGAAGTTTCGTCTTAAATTATTTTTAATACCCATTGGTCCTTGGTTATAGAGACCCAATTGTCCTTGAAGAGGGTGAAGCTTCCTCCTAGTTTTAGATGAGTGGAAGGAGGGCAGAGGAGAGAGGGAGAGTCATTGTGAGTGCTTGCCATAGAAGCTTGGCTTAGAACTCCTGCCTTACAGGCAGAAGTGGTCCATTGTTTGCTTCTTTGCTGGCCCTGGGATAGGGGCCTGGAAGTCCTGTCCTTGCGGGGCTTACCTTGGCTCTGTCTGCTGGGTGCAGGGAAGATCCAGTGCTTACATGGGAGGTTCCTGATGAACCTGGGCAGCTGAACTTGAAATAAATCTTTTACTGTTTGCCTAGATTTTGCTTTGTATTCCATCTTTTTAAGCACCTCTTCTGCTTTTTCCCCAAATAGGCATTCCTTATCTAGGGGTGCATCAATAAGTTTAGACTTGACACGATCAGGGAGAGGTTGTTCCTTTAGCCATGCATGTATTCTAATAACAAATCCTGTCACTGCAGCTCTGCTAGAGGCTTCTAGGGCATCATATCCACACTGTAATGAGTGCTTGGTCACTTGGCAAGCAGAGTGTAGTAATTCTGCCAGCTCTTTTGAGTTGGCACCGCCAGGAGAGGTTGCAATTTTCTGTTTTAATAGCTCCAAAGTGAGTTGTTGGTATTTTAACATATGGAACTGACAGCTGAGTGCTCTGATAGCTAAGACTGCACAGATGTATACTTTCTTACCTCATCTGTCCAGAGCTCTGGAGTCTTTGTCAGAAGGAAGATGTTTCTTGGCAAAACTAGTCTTAGCTCCTTTGGGTCCCTGTGTAATGACCTCAGGATCTGCAGCAGGGTTCCTGTACAGGTATTTTTGAGAATCTGGTACTCTGTAGTACCTGTCAGGTTTAGCTGGAGCAGGAGGTAGAGCATCAGGGGCTAAGCTGGATTCATGGGAAACATCATCCATCACTTTCAGAACAGGTGGGATGACCAGGGATCTGTGCTGGGGCAGGTCCAGAAACTCTCCAAGTCATTTCTTTGACTGCGGGTAGTCCTGAGATTCCCACTGAAAATGTTCTCTGAGGGAGTGAAGGGTTTTCCCGAAGGAGAGGTCTTCTGGAGGGGAGGCAGTGAGGATGGATTCCTCTGCATCTGAATCCTTATAAACAGTGAAGGGCTGTTGTTCCTCTTCAAAAGCAGAATAATCAGATTCCTCAGACTCTTGGTCTGTCATAATTTCTGGAGAAGGGTGCCTTTTCCTTTTAAGAATGGGGGCCTGCGTACCTTGGGTGAGGGAGATGAGATCCTCTGCCATTTTAAGTATTTGAGCTTGGGGTGGGGGAGCAGTAGCAAGATGGTGGCTAGAAGCAGATTTCCTACGAGTGGCTTGGCTTCTAGGCCTGAGAGAATCCATCGATCTTTGATAAATGGTAGTTGGAAGAGAAGACGTCATTTTTTGTCTAGAATCAGTAGTGCGAACGGCCTCCTCGGAAGTTGGTGCCTGTGTCGCGCCTCCAGACCCAATCGAGGCAGAGACAGCCAAAGGCTCAGAAGATGAAGTGGATTTGTGCGGCATACCAAACTCCGAAAGGGTCTCGGCAGAGGCCTGCGTAGAAAGTGAGTCCGGCATCAGGGGCTGCGAAAGTGCCTCACTGAATTCCGGAGAACTGACAACTTGCTTAGCGGAAGCGTCATCAGAAGGCTTAGCCTGTCTCTATCTTTATGTTTTTTCGGAATGACGATGGATTGTTGGCTGATGGACGCCATATCACAATTTGAAGCCGGAATACGAAAATAACTGTCTACAAATAGAGCTCTACGGCAAATGGTTTTCACATTAAAAAGGGCACAGAACTGGCAACAGGGGACGTTATGGTCTGGGCCTAAGCAAGTGATGCAGTAAGAATTGGTGGGATCTGCTTTCCATAGGCGAGACAATTGTTAACTTTTTCGGACATCAGTCAGAGCAAGAAAAAAGGGTCCCCAATGGGGTAATTAGCTTGAGAAGTTTTCTGCTGAAATTCGACTTCTGGTAGCGACCGAACGGCACTCGTGCGAACTCCTTCTGCTATGGGTTCCACAGCAAGAAAGACTGATGTAATTACGTCGGCTGCCTTGCTTTATAGTACTGACGACCTGATGTCAGACTACAAGCGACAGCAGCCGGCGCACAAAAACATTGACTCTGGTATTCGGGCTGACAAAGGGCTACCACAGCAGGGATAACCCCACAGGTGATGACTGCAACAGTGAAACACGAAGAATATCTAGAAATAATTTTCAATACATTTACTTCTATATATAAGAATCTAAGTTGACTATGTACATCTATATTGTCTAAGAAGTATTCTCCATTAGAGAAATTTGCACAAACACTAGCAGATGCACCACCTGATTCAGATTAGTCTCAGTAGCTACCCTAGGCATAAATAAATAAATCATGCAAACAGAAGCCTTACTCTAATGAAAGGACAGGTAAGAAGAATCCACTGAGAGAACCTACCACTCAGAAATCCTTTTAAGTGATGTTATGGTCACAGTAAAAAGGGTTTACCAAGATAAGTACTTTAATTCTGCAAATGATCCTGTTTCAAAATGGGGTAGGGTCAATTTCTCTAACACAAAACAGAGATCCCATGGAGGAATGAGATCCTTAAAAGGCAAGTTTCAAGAGAAAGGTGCCCTTCAGAAATGCTCTGCAAACTTGAAGCCAATGGCAAAGAATATGGACCGTTACAAAGCTGCCAAATGAACCTCTAATGAATAAAGATCTGAGCCCACAGTCAAAGATTTCAGAAATGTATTCCAAAATGTAAGATAGGTGGAAAGGCTAGGGTTTTTCAATAAACCCTATACAGAAAAAATATCCATTTTTTTAAGTCTTCCTAGTATTAGGTTTCTATGCAAATTATATAATCTTCACTACTCCTGCTGGAAATGTAGGCTTACTGTCCAGCAATGGAAATAAAGAATCCATATGGTTAGATGTAAGTAGTGGAGAGGTAGGTAGGGCTTGCTGGAAGGGTAAGAGTGAAAGTTTTCTTTTTATGTTTATAGGCAGGTGGACAGGTTTCTCCAAGACATAAAGCATGAAAAAGGTGAATAAAACTTTTTGTGGCCAACATGGGACTAAGAAAATGACCATGAACTTTTGCTGTCTAATGTTCCAGTTGAAATTCGCTATCAGAGGAAACGGGTAAAATGTCATGGAGTCCAAGAGAATATTTCTGGAGGATAGCATTCCTGGGGTGTTCTTCCAGTGAAGGGATGAAGGAAGAGATGCTACTGCACATGGTGGTTCTTGGAATTCATAAATTCCAATGCCCTGGATCAACTAATCCATAGTCCCACCAGGGGCTCCAATATCCTAGACCTGGTCATTACCAACATGGGAAATTGATGCTCCACACCTATGGTCACCCCCTCGTTGGTCAGGTTTGACCATAACCTAATCACTCTTAACATCCACATCCCACCCCTACCCCCCAGTAAGGAAACCTCCATAAAAAACTTCTCCAAAGCCAACTTCATGCTACTCAATTCAGACGTGAAAAACTTCATAACACCCATGCAGATGGGAACTGAAAGTTCGACTGCTGAATCCTACACTAAGGCACTGTACGAGCACATCCACTCATGCATGAATCGTGCCATCCCAAATAGAACCAAGATGCTCTCCTCCAAAAAAAAGGAAGCCAATCTGGTGGTCCCCTGCCATAAACAAACTTTACAACAAAAGGAAGAAAATGTTGTAGAAAAGAGGAAAATCCCAGGATGCAAAGAAACTCCCTTACCAGCCTCAGTAAGAAGCTGAGATCCCTCATAAAATCCTCCAAAGCTAGTTATGAAAATAAAATTGCCAAAGATTCCAAAGACAACCACAAGGCATTCTATGTCAAGAATCTAAATGTCAATGCTCAGATCTGCTCTGAGCTACAACAGAATGGCATTAAATATACTGATCCCAAGCATATTGCCAATATCCTGGCAGATCAATTCAGTGCCAACTTCACCCCCCTCTCACCTCCTAAATGGCCCATCTCAAAACCAGAAGATTGCCAAATTCTGGTAATAACGGCCACACAGGTAAAAAAACGCACTCTCCAAAGCTAAGAATACAGCATCCATGGGACCAGATGACATTACATGTGTATTACATGAACTACAAAATGAAATGGCACCTCACCTAAGTGTCATGTTTAATCACAGCCTCACCTTAGGCTTCGTGCCCACTGAGTGGCGCACAGCTACAGTTATCCCACTCCACAAGGGGGGATCCACCTTGGATCCTGGGAACTACTGTCCCATCAGTCTGATGAGCCTGATCTGCAAGGCCATGGAGCATATTATCATGGAACTTATAAACAAAGACACTGGTAACCTTCAAACACTGGACCCCACCCAGTTTGGGTTCGTGAAAGACCAATCTTGTCTCCTGAACCTAACTGACTTCTTCAAATCAGTCTCCAGAGCCTTGGACCAGGGTAAGGCGGTCCACACAGCCTATCTGGACCTTGCCAAGGCCTTTGACACCATCCCCCACTCTGGAATCATAGATAGACTTACTAAGCTGGGCATTCATCCCAATGTCACTCGATGGGTTGCCAACTGGCTTACTGACAGAACCCACACTGTAAAAGTAGCAGACTCCAAATCCAGCTCCAGACAAGTGACAAGTGGAATACCTCAGGGTTCAGTCCTGGGACTGCTCTTGTTTGGCATCTACTTCTCTGAAGTACAGGCCAACACTAAGGGACTCTGGCTAACAAAGTTCGCAGATGACTGCAAACCGGGAGCCATTACTGAATCCCCAAATGATGTGGAGACTCTACAAAAAGGCCTTACAGAAACAGATGCTTGATGCCAGAGCCATGAGTTCAAGCTCAATGCCAAGAAATGTATAGTTATCCCCTTTGGGAAAAAACATGTACCCGTGAATTACCACATAGATGGCAGTACACTAAACACCGAAAGTGTGATAAGAGACTTAGGGACACAGGTGGACAATGGTCTCACCTTCGATAACCACATTGCCACAACAGTCAGGAAATCCTTCTATGTGGCACACCTCATCACTAAGGGCTTTTCATCCAGGAAAAAGGAGGTCATTGTCCCACTGTACTCATCCCTCATTAGACCCATTATAGAATACAACGCCCCATTTGGTATGTACCTCTCAAGACATCTGCAACAACTGGAAAGGCCACAGAAATACCTCACTAAAAGAATCACAGGCCTAAAGCAGATGCCCTACGCTGACCGCCTTAAAAAACTCCAGCTATACTCTTGCATATCGTCTACTCAGAGGCAATCTCTGCTTAACATACAAGGCCATGTCAAACCCAGAGCTGCTGGACATGCTACACTTAAGGAAATCCCAATCCCTCAGAGCCACATGCTCCAGGGATCTAAACCTTGTCATCGCAATCAACAAAACATGCTGGAGGGATAGGTTCTTGACCCAGAGACTCCCCAGAATAGACTGCCCTTACATGTCAAGCAGAGCGCCTCTTTGGCCCTCTTCAAAAGGAACCTTGACGATCGGATGGGAGAAAGGTAATTCACCCCGGGGATCACATCAGTTGCCCTGCTAGACAGGGGTCTAGGGAAGTAAATAGTGTGGGAAGAAATAGCCAGGGAATTGTTATGACTAGGTTTGTACAGGCCCTAGGGCCGATAGCCTAGTGCCAACCTATGAACCTATATTGGTTGGAGAGGCAAACAGGTTGCACCATGGCTTCTTTCAAAGAAGGAATAATCTCCATGCCATCTGAGGCTGTCTGCTACATAGATGACTTTCCATGGAATGTGGTTTTCTAGAAAGTGGTTGGTTGGCACAGCCCACTCTCAAATCCGCACCACTATTTAACCATTTGCCTGCTGATATACCCAAACCAATGCTATGTTGCCAGTGTGGATGGTTGTTACACCTTGGGATAAGAAGTCTTGGAAAACTGCCCTCATCTCATTTCAAGAGAACAGATGAGCAATCTAGCCTCTGAGTGTGGTCAGACAACTTGGACAGTCTGGCCTTCACAACATTTTCCACACCCATCCTAGGGCAGGAGGGTCACTGATGACAGCCATTAGTGGGGTCATATACTAAAGTCCACTGCCTAATAAGACTGGGCAAGTGCAACCACCTATTCATATGAGACCTGCAGACTCTGGATAGCATTATTTGCTGTGACACTGGATCTGAAAGCAGTGTCCACTACAGTACTCCAGAAAGCTACTTTGAAAAGTGTACCATTTAATTTGCTGTAGTCATCAAACATTATGGTCTTAGTCAAAGATGTGTTGTGGTAGACTGTGACTGAATGAGTGACAGACTACATGCTGGAGAGGTAGAAGATGTGTGTGAAAACTGTGCCTAAAGCTGAGACTTTGCAGTGTTGACCACAATCCCTATAGGTTGAAACAGACTCATCAAGGACTCTTAGGAGAAAATTAGCCTTTTCAATGAACAACCAGCTAAGAGCTAGTTGTTCAGATAGAGCAACACTTTCACTCCTTGCAACCTTTAGTTTACTGTAACCACAAGTATACATTTGGTGAATACCAGGAGTTTATGTGAGACGAAACTGGAATGTCCTGAACTGATACTGACTGGTTCCTACCTGGAAGCACATAAACCACTTTCACTCTTTACTTGTGTAGCTGCATACATCCTGGATGTCCAGTTAGCACATCCACTCTCCTTTCGACCAAGAAGCAAGGAAAAAAGGTGTGCACCTTGGCCATCCAAATGCAGCACTTGTATAATTTGGGCCTGAGGTCCCTTGTTTTCTTTGCTTTCCTTTATTTATTTTAATACCTTTATTAATTTATCACTTGAGACACAGGCAAACATACATTAATATAAAAGAAGACAAACCACATTAACATGTTTCCAGTTAACATACATTATACATCAGATATGATGTCCTTTTATATCATTGTAGCATTCTTTACTATACGGATCTCCCGGCCACGACAGCCTGAAGTTCAGCCAGTACACCTAAGTCTTATGATCTCGTATGTGCCATACATCACACATATGATCCCTGCACAGAACGTAGGGCATAAAACTGATGTATGGATGCAGTTACACAGAACTTCTTTGCTGCCAGTCTGAATGCCATTATTGCTCGTTTGTCTGAACGCCTTGTTGCTGTGGTGAGTACCTAACCATTACATAAGTGCCTGGTTGGGATTGTTTTTTTTTTCTTTTCTTTTGTCTCGCATTTATTTTTCTCACCTAGAGTTTATGTCATCCAAGAAGGGAAAATGTCAAGGTGGGAGACAGATTCCCCATAAGGGTCATTACGAACAGCGTCTCTTTTGTTTGGGTGCTGTCACTCGTCTGGTCAGGATAAAACAAGACGAACTTCTGTGGGTTCTGTTCAAGCAGCTTTTATTATGTACAAACCCATCAGAATTGAGGCTTAATAACTTTAACTTAAATAAACTTGTAAACAAACTAGCTATTACACTCTTACATGCTCACTCTCTGGCTGCACTCTCAAAATGGCACTGAAGCTAGCATGTACTTGCTATTTATATGCATGTGCTGTCCTTGAAATGCTTCTTAAATGTATAACACACACACACTATTCTACATCCACCCTCTTTAAGAAATGAGTCATACAATATTGACTTGCAATTGATACAAATAATTCTTTGACATGCAATTATACAGAACTAAGTACATATAGACAATTATGTCCAGGTTGCTGTGTATTTCACACTAGGTCTGGAAATACGACCAAATTGTGAGACATAGAAATTAGAATTAGGTCTAGCAACTGGGACTGTCTCTGCTGAATGTTCAACTTTGGGGACATCAGGAATGGAAGTATAAGTTAAGACACATTCTGCAACAGGAACATTGTCTGGATTGTTCGGAGATCTAGAGCCTGTATCACAGGAACAACTCAGAGTTTGATACTGATACAGGAAAAAGATGTCTGCAATTTCTCCTGTACTCCGCACCCTCAGATTCTACAAAGTAGGATATCGGCTTGGCACATATACCTGTTACTTGACCAATCCAGTCGAAACCTTTTGCCATTTGTATCCTCACTGTCTCCTTCTTTCAATGGATGAAGAAATCTGCTTGATTTGTCATAGCTGGACTTCTGGAAAGAACGCTTTCTGAATAGTTGGGCTCTGATTGTTCTGTTGTTCTTTGCTTTAGGCCTCAACAAACTGGAACTGACATACAATGCTGTTCTGGTTTGCCTAGATAGAGGTCTCTGAGCAGGCAAGCCAAGTACATAGTCACAGGATATGTTTCTGAGACTGAGTAAATTCAAAAAGACATTGGTATTATCACACTTTGACTTCTCTAGCAATTGCTTTGCACTCTGCACTGCACGTTTTGCTAGTCCATTTGACTGTGGGTATTCTGGACAACTAGTAACATGTGCAAAGTCCCATTCCCTTTCAAATTTCTGAAACAACTGACTGGTAAGTTGGGTACCACTGTCAGAAATAACTGTTGGGAATACCGTGGACTGAGAAATGACATTTCAACTTGGTGATAACAGCAGTGAGCGTTAAGTTAGGTAGTAAATTGATCTTAAACCAGTTCAAATAAGAGTCTACCAACACTAAGTAATGCTGATTGTTCCACTTGAATATATCAGTGGCTACTGTTGACCAAGGTAGTTCAGGAACATGACTTAGCTGAAGTGGTTCTTTTTGCAAATGCAGTTTACTACTATTGCACATTGAACAAGAAGAAAGTACTTTATCAATATCTATTGCTAGAGAAGGCCAAAATACTAGTCCTCTTGCCCATCTTTTGGTAGATTCGGAACCTGGGTGACCACGATGCAAAATCTAGATATATTCACGTTGTAAGGAGGCAGGAACAATTTTAGGACCTTTGAAAATAATGCCATCTCCCATCAACATTTCATCTCTGTAAGGAAAATGGTGGCTATCCAACATTAATGTAGTGGTTGAGCTTTTGCAAAATTGGATCAGTCTTTGTATGATCTCTCAGCTTATCAAGTCTCGTGATAGAAAATTTGCACACTTCCATGACATCAAAGTCAAAATTCTCTGCATTAAGCTGTTCCGAAGTATTTCTGGGTGATCTGGATAAGGTATTAGCCAGATAAAGAAGTTTGCCTTTTGTATAGACCATGTTGAAGTTGTACTTTTGCAATCTGAGCATCATTGTTTGTAATCTTGTTGGGGCTGAATGCATAGGCTTCTTTAAAATAGTGACTAGAGGTTGGTGATCAGTCTCAATCTGAAAAGCTCGGCCATAAATATAGTCATGAAACTTTGAACATGCAAATACTATTGCCAAAAGTTCTTTCTCAATTTGAGCATACTGCATTTCAGTTTGGGTAAGAGTTTGAGATGCATAGGCTACTGGTCTGCCTTCCTGAAGTATAACTGCACCAAGATCAATTTTGAAGCATCACAGGAAAGAGTTACTGGTTTACTGATATCATAGTATCTTAATGTAGCTAGAGCGGCAATTTTCTGCTTAAGGTCTTCAAATGCTCTCTGGTGCTGTTCCAACCAAGACCATGTAACATTTTTGTGCATCAGCTCTCCCAAAGGCGCTGTCAACTCACTGAAGTCTGGTATAAACTTGCCTAAATAATTGACCATACCAAGAAAATGCTGTACAGCTTGAACATTATCCAGTGCTGGCATCTCTAGAATAGCTGCTTGCTTGGACAAGTCAGGTCGCAAGCCAGTGTTAGTAAATAAATGACCTACATATGTAACTTCTGGTAGTCTGAATTTGCACTTCAGAAGATTGAGCTTCAAGTTCACTTCAAGTGATCTGTCTAGAACTCTCCTAAGGTTTCTATCATGCTCTGCTTCACCATTGCCTCCAACCAATAAATCATCTACTATTATGGCACAAGGATAACATGAAAAAATTTGCACCATTGCATGCTGAAAGACTTCACTTGCAGAATTTACTTCAAATGGCATCTTAAGAAATCTATATCTTCCAAATGGGATACTGAAAGTAGTCAGTAATGAAGATTTACGATCAAGCATCACTTGCCAAAATGACTTTTTGCATCCAAGACAGAAAAAAACAGTGGCATTCAGTATTAGGGCTGCGACTTCCTTGACTGTACACATAGGATGATGTGGTCTCTTTAATGCTTTGTTCAAATCTCTTGGATTAATGCATATTCTGATTTTGTCTGAGCCCTTTTTGTGGGCTGCTACCATGGACAACACCCATTCAGTTGGTTCTGTAACTGGACAAAGTACACCTTGCTGACCATTTTATCCAACTGAGCTTTGGCTTCATACTGCATAGCTATCGGAACTTTTCCTGACGGTCTGACCACTGGACTGATCTCTGGGTCTAACTTCATAGAATACACAACTGGAAGTTTGGCTAACTTGTCATCGAAAATATCAGCATACTCTGAGAAAACAACTTCAGTAAAAATGGAACTAGGATATGTGCTTATATGATGAACTTCTTTGGTAAAGGAATGCAGATTAATTCTCAAAATGTCTCTAAGAGCCAATAATGACTACATAGGTCTTCAGACTACATAAAGCTGTAGCAGTTCCTAGCCATATAACATGAAAGAACTACTGAGCCTTCGGTTTGAATTTCTTCACCTCTATAAGTAACAAGTTTTGCACAACTGACCACACTAAGTTGCTCACCAGCTCTCACCTTAGCAAATGTGTCTGCTGACATCACATTATACTTTGAACCAGTGTCTATTTGTAACTCTGTGGATTTACCATTGATATGGACAGTATAAAAACACTTTGTTCTTTGCCAGTAAGCTTACTGCATCAACCTTTTCACCAATCACTGATATACCATCTACATAGAAAACAGGGTTGCAGCTCTCTGTATGATCAACTTGCTTTTTGAATGACCTTTCTTTATAACTGTGTGAGGTTTACTTGATTTACAAAACTTTTGGAAATGGTTCCATTTTTTACATTTGTGGCATTGCTGACCAAATGCTAAACACCTTTCTCCTTTAGATTCATGATTGGCATCACAATTGCGACAGTTAACAATAATGCTTGACTTTGTGCTTTGCTGACTCACCCTTGTACTGTACTGAGCATGTCATTTTCACTGAACTTGTCTTAGAACTTGCTGGAAAACTATAGGTTTTACCTGCCACACCTGCAGGGGTTACAGCTACCATGTGCTTAGGCCTGCTTCTGTTAGCCACCTGTTGCATGCTGTCTACATTTGCTCTTGAGGCTGCTGAAACCATTCTTTTATCATTTGCAAGCATAACTGTGTGCCTTTCTGTAACTTCATGGATTTGACAAATCTCAATACCTTTGTTCAGCATTAAATCACTGTCATGAAGCAAAATCCTTCTCCAGCAGCACTATGAATACCACACACAAGCCTATCCTTTATTAACTCATCTTTTAAATCACCAAACCTACAAGTTTTAGCTTTGTTTCTCAGGTCAGTAATATAAGCTGCAAAAGTTTTGCCTGGTTTTTGATCTCTTGTGTAAACAAATGCCCCTATAATGTAACATCTGTATGGGGGTTACACATTTCCCCGAATTTGTGTTTCAAACACTCGGGGTCTTCCCTTGATTCAGCCAGTACAACAACATGATGGTGTTCCCCTTCTCCTTCATATACTGCTGGTGCATACACAAATGAATGCTCTCTTTCAGTAGCCTCTGACCCAGCCAAGTGTGGCAAAATTAATGCCCTGGTGCATGCATCTTTGTCAGAATAAGCTGCTTGTTTAAAAATATCATACTCTTGCTCAAATATTCTCCAGTTCTCTGCAATATTCTGATCAAATACAAGTAGACTTGGTCTGCGAAATGCCTCTATAATATTAACACATACCAGTGAAGTCTTCTGCAAGTGTGCACACACATATACATATGCCAGAAATTTATGCCAGTACTTGTAACTATGCCCAAATAGCACAACAAGTCTCTGAATAACTGAACTTTGCAAAATAAGTCTCCCATGCACAAGAATACTCTTGCAATCACTGTACTGTAAGAAATCACCTCTTATCAGTGTAAGAAACATTTCAAAATAACTGCACTGTACGAAAAAACTGGGAAGAAGGAGCTCAGGGTAAAAAACTTTTTTAAGTAATTGCACTTTGTGAATAAACAGTACACAACACACTGAAACGTTCCTTAAATGGCTGCACTTTGCTAAATAACTCTGTTTAATGCAAGAAACACCCTGTAATGGTGGCACTCTGTGAATAGACACACCCAGTACAAGAAACTGGCTGTATTTCAACTGTACTTTATAAAATAGTTGCACTTTGCACCCAATAAACTCTTATAAATGCACAGTAATAAGCACACACTGTAAGCACTTTTACACACTTTGAGAAACTTCGAATAACTCTAGTTGTGCCCTTAACAGCTTCAATCAATGCAAAATAGTAGTTTATGCCAAAACACAGTATCTTGCCAAAAAACAAACAAAAACATGCAGTCACCTTGCTTTATTTATGCTTAATGTGCCCTTTCTGCCCTTTATTATATAAATTTGCTCATTTAATCTTTTTTTTTATGCTCATCAAACGTTTCTTGTGCTCGTTTTACTCTTAACATGTTCGTTTTGCAATTCTGAGGTAATTCCAAACCCCTTATGTGCTTTTCTGTTAATCGTTTCATCAAATATCTTAATTTTAAACATTTTGTTTAATTAATAAACTTTGTGCACCTCTTGCTTGCTTAATAATGCGGTTTGTGCCCTTGTAATGCTCAGTTTTATCTTTTTTTAATAAATACATTGTTTGTGCAAGTTTTCATTACTTTTGGTTCATTTCTAGCCCTTTTTTATGCTCAGTTCTCTTAGTTTACCCTCACTGTTAACTCTGCAACTTGTAGCTCGGAAAAGCAGCCTCTGGTATCTCGGTTCTGACACCACGTCACTCGTCTGGTCAGGATAAAACAGACCGACTTCTGTGGGTTATATTCAAGCAGCTTTATTATGTACTAACACATCAGAATTGAGGGCTAATAACTTTAACCTAAATAAACTTGTAAACAAACTAGCTATTACACTCACACATACTCACTCTCTGGCTGCACCCTCAAAATTTCACTGCAGTTAGCATGTACTTACTATTTATATGCACTTGCTGTTCTTGAAATGCTTCTTAAAGGTGCAACACACACACTATTCTACAAGTGCTTCCCATGACCATACCTCTTGTATTACCTGTAAGGCATTTGTACCCAAGACACTCAGAAGCCATTTATCTTCCCTGGCCATTTGTCTTGAAAATCAACAGCTTAAACAGCCCAGGGTAACATGGCGGAATCCATTAACCCAGAGATACTTCCATTAGGTATGAAGACGGCCAAGAAGTCTCAGCCAGATTCTTAAGCCACTTAGCCTCCACCATACATTCCTCTAGAAGCAGGTAATAGCTCTGTAGGCCATTCCTTGTCTACATTGGATTCTTCTGCTGTGACCCTGTCAGATGCAGGCATGGATCCATTTTTTTGCATAAACTCTGAGGCTTTGTAGGCATCTGCTTTTGACATTGAGGGAGAACCACAGTTGATTATCTCCGAGGGTCCTGGAGGATTCCGCAGATATTGGTCAGGGAGGAGGTTCCAGGTACTCTTTTTGAATCTCACCAAGGGTCGGAACCTCCAGTATTTGTTAGGGCTGATGACACTTCCAAGAAAAGACAAAGCATGTTTCAGTCCATCCTACGGATCCTCACATTTGAATGGCAAGAGTTTACTCAAGGCTTGTTTTCTGCTTTGATGGCCCTGAAGCCTCCTCAAAGGGTTTCAGCCTGATCCTGTTTAGACTTCTACCCCTACTAAACAGCATAAGGAACCAGATTCCTTGGATTAGGATTTAGAGTCTGATGAGGGGTCCTTGTCCTGTTCTTCTCAGATGCATTTGCCTTATGGTTCTGATGGGGAGGACTCTATTAACCCTGAGTCTCCTTTTGAGGAACTGTCCTTTGGGGACACAATTGCCAAGACGATTAAATACTTTAAGTGGGAGTCTTCTCAAGTGTCTGACATTCAGAGGAGATATTATGAGTTGCTTCATGTGGATACTCTTAAACCATCTGTAGTTCCTCCTGTGATGGCTGCCTTGTTAGACACTTTCATTGCTGCTTCCACGTCTCCTGATTCTCATCAGACTCCTGATTCTAAGAAACCCGATCCATGAGGATTGTCAATTTGTATTTAAAGTGTCCTTCTGCTGATCCTGCTGTAGTATCAGTCTCATCTGACAAACGTTCCAAGTTCTTGCCCTCTTCCAAACTTTTGTCTTCTTATACGGACAGTAGGGCAATGGAAAGGATTGGAAAGAAGGTTTATACTGCTTCTACTTTTGCCTTTAGGGCTATTAATTATCAGACCCACATGACCTGGCATGCTCTGGCCTTGATTGCCCAGGCTTGACAGGTTATTTCTGACCTCCCTGATTCTGAAGGCAAATCTTCTGCCTTATCTATTTTAGGTTCTTCTTCTCATCTGACTTGCCACTCTATCAAGTGTAGCTATGATGCAGCTGATGCCTCTTCCAGTCATGAGACATTATACTTGAGTTCATCTCCAGTCTTTGCCTGAGGACATTAAGGTCAAGCTGTTGGATGCTCTTTTGGATAATAAACATCTTTTTGGGAATGCTACTGCAGCTGACCTGTTTAAGTCTCTTCAAGAGAAAGGCAAAGCCTGGCAGGACCTTAAGATAAATACGTCTATCCTATCTCTGATTTCCAGAGAAATTATCCTTCTAGATCTACTTTTGTCTGCAGGCAACCTTGTCAGGCGTCCAGGAAAGGTGGTAGGTGTGCCTCCTCCGTTAAGACTTCTCATACTTCTGTGGCCAAGAAGCCTCCTTTATCAGATAAGCCTGCTTCTCTCTGACAATTTCCCCCTTCTTCTCTTACACCAAGTTCCACTGTCCCTTTGGCTTTTCCTTTGTTTTCCAAATTGGCATCTAGAGCAACTTTCTCATTTCCCTGAGGTCCTAGGGTCCCTGGTGAACCAAAGAACTATTCAACCTGTTCCCCTTCCCAAGTGGGACAGGGGTTTTATTCCAGGATGTTTCTGGTACCTTGCAAGGAGGGCATTTGGTGACCTATTCTGGATCTCTCCCTGCTCAACACCTTTCTCAAGATCCCCTATTTTCAGATACTTACTCTTCAAACCTTGTTTCCTCTTTTACTACCCTAGGCTTTTCTGATGCCTTTGGATCTAATGGACGCTTACCTTCCTATCCCTATTCACATTCTTTCAGGAAGTTTTTCATTTCTCTGTTTCTTCCTTTCATTTTCAGTTCTCTACTTTGCCCTTTGCCCTCCCTACTACCCCAAGTGTATTCACAAAATATGTACGCTTGTGTGATTGCTTTCTGCAGGTTCAAAAGCATTCAGATTTGTCCTTACCTAGATGACCTGTTGCTTCAGGCACCTTCTCCCAGTTGCCTTGTACATGATTTGGACTTCACATTTTCTCTTCTTCAAAATTTGGAGTTCACTATCAATTTCCAAAAGTCAGCCGTGACTACCTCTCAGGATCATGTGCATCTAGGATGCAGGATTCAGACAGTGCCTTTCTTCACCCTCCAAAAGTTTTGTCATTGACAGCCTTCTTTCAGTGTCTTATTCCTCTGAAAGCTATTCCAGCCAGAGGGTTTCATCAGGCCCTGGGATTTGCTCCCTCTTGCCAGACTGCATATGTGCAAGATTCAATGGTACCTCAAGTAGGTTTGGCTACAGCACTGTCATCCTCTGGATTTCACTGTACCTCTCATTCCTTGTCCAAAGAAGAAAATCAAGTGGTGGATTAAACAGTTTGCTCTCAACCCCGACCTGCCTGTTCAGCCTCCACTTCCTTCTCAAGAACTGTTCACTGTTGCCTCTGACCTGGGTTGCGAGGCTCCAAGTGGTCACCTGACAGTTTGGGGTTTCTGGCCCCATCAGAAATCAGTCTGTATCAACTTCAAAGAGATAAGAGCTCTGAGGCTGGCCCTTCAAGCTTTTCACCCCATGTTCATAGGCGTTTACTAGACTAATGACCACAAGGGTCTTTTTAAGCCTAGCCATGCATCCCAAATCTCTGACAAGCTCTGATACCCTTGATAAATGTAAGCAAGGGCCTGGGTGATGAACCATTTACAGGTTACCTGTTTGCATTAGAGACATAGGTGTCAAACCAGGGATGAATTTCCAGTTTCCCATCCAATTGTTCAAGTTGCACTTGAATTGGGTTAGGGAGGAACTCTGCTTCACATGGATGGGGAGCCTGTTCGATAGACAGGGTAGCCTCTGGGATACATACCTGTCTCGCCAGCAGGTCCTATTTATATCACAGGCAAGGTTTAAGTCATTAGAACGGGTAATTCTGCTACTGTTTGTTTTGTGTATATGCAGGAGGTACATCAGAGTGGGATCTGACAATGCCCTGTATGCCAGGCATAGATCTCCCCTCAAAAGCCTGTAGGAGACAGAATACAGGGATAGGGCCTTGAGGCGGTCTGCATAGGACTTATTACTTGCACCCTGGAATTCTTTTAGTAAGGAACCTCTGTGCATGTTTTAGTTGTTGGATATGACTAGTTAGGTACATCTTTTCTCCACACCCATTGAAAATGAACACAGAGAACACTACAGTGATGTGGTATGTCAATAAGCATGGAGGCACAAAATCTTACCTCCTCTGCAGGATGGCTCTTCAAGCTTGGAAGGTGGCTCTCAGTTACCAGTTAATTATTCAGGCAGTCAACATTCCTTCAGACCACATTCTAGTGGCAGACTGTCTGAGCAGGTCCAAAACACAGGCTCATGAATGGATGCTTCACAGAGATGTGTTTCTGGACATTGCCCATCGGTGGGGTATTCTTGAGGTAGATCTTTTTGCCTCCCCTCTGAAAAGGCAGCTCCCTCTCTTCTCCTCCACAGTGCCATACCATCTGACATAGAAGGCATATGGCAATTCTTTTCCTTGGAAAGGGATGTTTCTTTATGCTTTCCCTCCTCTTCCTTTACTTACAACAGTCCTGCAGAAGATTTAGCGTGACTCCTCAAAAATCTTGCTAATGACTCCCTTTTGGCCAATACAGCACTGGTTCCCCCTCTTACTGCATCTGGCCAGGGGCAATCACCACAACTTACCTCACTGGTTGGAGCTCCTCACACAGGGCAAGAGGTCGCTCATTGCATTTTCACCTGTCCACTCTTTAAATTACACTGTGGGTGACAGGGTTTTTGATCCCTTTCAGGCACCTTTTTTTTTTTTTTTTTTTTTAAGAGGATGTGCTCAGGTTTTTGCAGAAGGCAAATATGTCCAAATGGAAAAGATTTACTCTCTGGTGCCATGCTTGTAACCAGGACCCTTTCTTAGTGGGGGTCCCTTTGGTCTTCTATTTGTGTGAGTTGCTCCAGTCTGGCTTAGCGTATTCTTCTGTGAAGGCCCATTTGTTAACCATTTCTCCTTGTCTGCCATCGAACCCTCCCTTGGCTTCTTGTTTTGAGGTCAAACAATTCCTCCTTGGGACCTTAATTTTGTTTTGGAAAAACTGACTCAGGCTCCTTTTCAGCCTGCAGTTTCTGCTTCTTTGTGCCATTATACCTGGAAGACAGTTTTGTTGCTGGCTCTTACTTCTGCTCAGAGGGTTTCTGAGCTCCAGGTCATTATGGTCATTCCTTTTTTGTTTTTTTTCAGAAGGAGAGGGTGTCTCTTCGTACCAATCTTTCTTTTATGCCCAAGGTAGTGAATGAGTTGTCCTTGAATCAATCAGTACAACTCCCTTCTTTTTCCCCCTCTCTTCAGTATGCTGGTGAGATGGTTTTGCATACCTTGGATTTGCACAGACAGCTCAGGCACTATTTGGATAAAACTAAGGCCAGTGGTAAGTCTGACCAACATTTGTTTTCTTTCATCCCAGAATACTGAGTTTGGCTGTTACTAAGTAAGCCATTTCCTCACGAATATCTAAGGTAATTTCTTTTTGTTATTCAAATCTTTGTCTACTTCTGTTAGAGCTTATTCCACTAGGAATGTTGCCTCTTCTGGTGCTTTCTTCAAGACGTTTGACACCCATTCCATTCTTGAAGCTGCTACTTGGTCTTCAGTGCATACCTTTACAAAGCATTACAAGTTGGATATGGTTTCTAGGGCCAGAGCAGGTTTTGCTAAAACCATTTTCTATTGGTTTGTTGAGGGCTGCTCTTAGCCTTCCACCTCCCATTTATTTCTTGAGCTTTTTTACTCTCCCTATAGTAAAGAATACTGCAACAGTGATACAGAAGGACATAGTACAGTTGTGTAAAGTCTTACCATCATAGCAGATATGCTTCTCTTCCTTGTTGCAGTATTTGTTCCCTTCCTCCAACCCCCTGTTGTTTGTTTTAGACCCACTTCTGGCTGAGAGACTCCCCTTTCTCTTCTGCATTTTCTCCTTCTGGATGTGTATGGATTCCTTTGTCCTATGGAGACTGGGACAATTCAATTCTAAGTAAATGTGTCCATGTGTCACTTTCATGCCCTACGTCCTGTGTAGACAGCATATGTGTGACATATAATTTTTTAGGTATTTCTTTGGTATACTGGCTGAAAGTCAGGAGATCCATATAGTAAAGAATACTGCAACAATGAAGATAAGGGCATCCACTGTTATAGTAAGATTTTACAAAACTGTATTTTCTTTTTTCATAGTTATAATCAGTTCAACATTATATAAATTGCTTAATTCCTGCTTTTGCTTAAATGTCACTCTTATTCCAGAACAATATTCTGCATGTATTGTTCTCACAATCTCCTTTTATTTCAATGTAATTTTCGCTTTCTCTTTTCTAAAGATCCCACTTCCATTTCCTTTATTTCTGGTACAATATTCGGGACTTCACATTTGGATTAAATTTTGTTTTTCATTTTCCAGTAGCTGCTTCTTTGGCAGCCACAAGAACTGTAGTAGTCTTCTTTCGGCTTTTCCCGATTAGGGGTTGCCACAGTGGAACTCCGGTCCGCTAATGATTGGTAGTTGATTTTTACGTGCCGAGTCACCAGCCCTGACGCACAACCTTCAACGAAGATACGCCCATTCACGCATGTCTCCACGCAGAAGACGCTCTACTTAAAATCTTATTATGTCTAGGAAATTCAGATCCTGTGCTCCAGCTCAAAATAATCATTTCCTCAATTACACCCCTTTGCTCATACAATATTTCTGGCAGAGTACTCTATAGGGAATTTTTAAAAACTGTTAACTCATGAAACTCCCACAAAGTACAGTTTTGTACGTACCATAAATGAAGATGTTCGAGTGTTCACCCTGCTGCAGTCACCACACTTGGGTTATCCTGTCATCAGGAGGTCCCACAGTTGGCCGGAATTCCAAAGTCTTTGTCCGGCGTCGGTTGCTGTCGCCTCTTCCCTGACGTCAGTGCGCCAGGGGTATATATATATATATATATATATATATATATATATATATATATAATGCAACTGACGCCATTTTCTTCAGTTTTTCTTGCCCCAGATGTCAGGTGCCCCCAAAAAGGTGGTCAGAATTAGTACCAAATGGAGTAACCACTGCACAAACACAAAATCCCTTCAGCTATAAGCAAATACATCAGTAAAGCATAGAAGAGATTTAGCCAGTAGAACAGAGGGGATGGAGGGAGGGTAACCTGGACTGCAGCAGGGTGAACACTCGAACATCTACATTTATGGTAGGTACAAAACTGTACTATGTTCATCGTGTTACCCTGCTGCAGTCATCACACTTGGGTTGAATCCCAAAGCTAAGGTAGGGGGGAGGTATCATAGAGGGTTAGTGGAGGCAATAAGGCCCTGCAGAACTGCAGTGGCGAAGCCCACCCTGGACTTTGGTAAAGGTGTGTACTGAACTCCAAGTTGCAGCTTCTAAAATTTCCTTGGTTGGAACCCCCCTGAGAAAGGCTGTAGAGGTAGCTGTTGCCCTGGTAGAGTGGGATCTAATGGTAGCAGGAACTGGTTTCCCATGATGGGTATAGCAGAAACGTATGCAATGACCTATCCATTTAGAAATGGTTTGTTTTGATATAGCCTTCCCTTGAGAAGCTGTAGCATAGGATACAAAGAGCTGGTCAGATTTTCTGAAAGCCTTAGTTTTGTCTAAGTAGTAACGAAGCTGCCTGTGAATGTCCAAGGAATGCAGGAGTCTCTCACCTTTGTTCTGTGGATTGGGGAAGAAGGTGGGTAAGTGGATGGTTTGATTTAAAGCTATACTGGAAACCACCTTAGGCATAAAGGAAGGATTAATTCATAGAGAAACTCTGTCTTGATGAAAAATTAGGAAAGGTTCCACTGCCATTAGTGCCTGTAGCTCTGAGACTCTTCTAGCTGAAGTTATTGCTAGGAGCAGGGCAGTCTTCCATGATAGGAACTGAAGATCTGCAGAGAAAGCTGGTTCAAAGGGAGGTAGCGTTAGTTTTTCCAGAACAAAGTTGAGGTCCCATGTTGGTGTAGGAGCTCTCCTGGGTGGTCTAATGTTTTTTGCCCCTCTGAGGAACTGCCTTAGAAGAGGATGTGAAAATAAAGGTGGATCCGTGTTGTAGTGAGCTGAAATAGCTGAAACATGGATTTTAATTGAGGAAAAGGAAAGTCCTTTGTGCAACATCTCAGCTAAATACTGTAGAATGTGAGGCATGTGAGGCTGAATTGTGTCTTGGCCTTCAGCATGGTTCCAGGCACAAAACCTTTTCCATTTGTCCGAATAAGCCTTCCTGGTGCTTGGCCTCCTGGCTTCCAGAATAACATCCAGAACTGCTTGTGAAAGAGGAGCTGGTTGGATGTTTAGTTGATTTGCCATGCAGCCAGATTTAAAGTTTTGAGATGGCTGTGAAGAATCTGACTGTTTTGTTGTGTGAGCAAATGGGGTATTTGAGGTAATATCCATGGTGGGCTGTGGGCCATATTTTTCAATAGCGGATACCACTGCTGGTGTGGCCAGTCTGGGGCTATGAGAATCAGTCGTGGTCTCTCCTTTTTGACTTTCAAAAGAACCTTTGTGAGGAGAGGCAATGGAGGGAAGGCATATACTGTCAGGTTTTTCCAACTGAAAGAGAGAGCGTCCACTTTCCAAGCTTGATGGTGAAATGTCCTTGTACAAAATTTTGTCAGTTGATAGTTTTGAGGACTGGCAAACAGGTCTATGTCTGGAAGGCCCCATTTCTGAGTTATCATTGTAAATATTTGTGGATCTAGTTTCCACTCGTGGGGATCTTTGATGTTTCTGCTGAGGTCAGCCAATGTGTTCTTCTGTCCTGGCAGGAATTGAGCTTGTAACTGGACTTGGTAGGCCAGAGCTGTGTTCCATAATATCATTGCTTGCCTGCCTAGAGGATAGGAATGTGTACCCCCTTGTTTGTTTATGTACCACATTACTGTGGTGTTGTCCGTCTTTATTGCAAGTTGTCCTGGATGTAATAGATCCTTGAAGGCTGTCAGAGCTTTCTGTACAGCTAGCATCTCTTTTTGATTTATGTGCAGATTTCTTTGATCTGCAGTCCATAGGCCTTGAATGCATTGTCCTGCCATGTGTGCCCCTCAGGCATAGTCTGAAGCATCTGTTGTGATAGTTTGCCTGGCTGGGGGCAAGGTGAAAGGCTGACCTTTGTTGAGGTGACATGCCTGTGACCACCATAGAAATTCCTGTTGTAGGCAGGAAATGAGAGATATCATTGTGTCCAAGCTGTGGCTGTGTTGAGACCATACGCTTTTTAGGTACCACTGTAATTTCCTCATATGCAGCTTTGCAAATGGTATTATTAGTATGCAAGATGCCATGAAGCCCAAAGCCTGCAGAATTTTTCTTGCAGTTAATTGGGTCTTTGTTGCCATTGTCTTGAAATATTGAGTCAGTTGTAGTTGCTTGTCTGGCGTAAGATAAGCCTTCTGGTCCGTTGTATTCAAGCTGGCACCTAGGAATGTCATTTTTTGTGAGGGTACTAGCTTTGACTTCTTTTCGTTTACTGTGTACCCCAGGCAGTTTAGTAGATGTTTTACAGAGGCCAGATGATGTAAGAGAATGTCTTTGCTTTCTGCTTGGATGAGGCAGTCATCCAGGTATGGATATATTTGAATTCCTCTTTGTCTGCAGTATGCAATTACTGGTGCCAGGCATTTTGTGAAAACTATGGGTGCAGTAGATAAGCCAAAGGGCAGTGCAGAGAATTGGTAATGGATTGAACCTGCAATGAAACGGAGGTATCTTCTGCAACTTTGTCTGACAGGGACATGCAGGTATGCCTCCTTGAGGTCCAACGTTACTAGCCATGCTTCCTTGCGCAACATGGGAAGTAGCTGCTGTAGTGTTAGCATCTTGAATTTGGGTACTTGTAAGTAAGTGTTTAGAATTGAAAGGTCCAGAACTGGTCTCCAGGCATTTTCCTTTCTGGGCACTAGAAAGAGTCTTGAGTAAAATTCTTGGCCTTGCTCTCGAGTAGGTACCAGTTGAATGGCTCTCATGTCCATGAGAGCTGTAATTTGCTTTTGTGCCTCTGCCCATTGATTTTGTGGCAGGTTTGGCATTCCTCTTTTCATTGGCAAGGTGTGAAAGTGGAATCTGTATCCTCGTAAAATTATGTCTAGGACCCATTTGTCCTTTGTGACAATGTGCCAGTTGTCTGCAAAAAGTGCAAGTTTTCCCCCCAAGGGGGCTTCCAAGAGAGTATTGCTTGGCCAGATGAGGTACAAGTCATTGAGTTTGCCTTCTGGTGGATTGAGACCTGTCTTCTCTTCCCTTCTGTGTTGTAGTGCCCCATTGGCAAGGTTTATACTGGGCTTGTGGTTGTCCTCTGCCCCTTGGGCATCTGTATTTACCCCTCTGTGGTCTGTCAGTGGCTGGAAAGGACCAATTTTTTGTTGGCCAGTTTCTGCTGAAGCGAGGGGGTTGTACTTGTAGGAAATCTTTGACTGTCTGCATAGATTTTGCCTTATCTTCCATCTTCTTTAAAACTTCCTCTGCTTTAACTCCAAAAAGAACATCCCGCTGTAAGGGGGCATCTAGTAGCTTTGCTTTAACATGATCAGGCAGAGTTTGTTCCTTTAACCAAGCATGCCTACGTATAACAGACCCAGTGACAGCTGCTCTGCAGGAGGCCTCCAAAGAATCAAACCCACATTGTAAGGTATGTTTGCCCACCTGCTCAGTGGCGTGCAACAGATCCTGTACTTCTTTCAATTCAGATTGTTGAGGGAGAGTGGTTATTCTTTGCTTTAACTGAGAGATTAGAAATTGCTGATACTTAAGCATGAGGATCATAATGGAGCTCATAAACAAAGATATAGGGGACTTGCAGACATTGGACCCGACCCAGTTTGGCTTTGTCAAGGGAAGATCATGCCTTTTGAACTTGGTCGACTTCTTCGAAACAGTCACTAAGGCCATTGATGAGGGAAAGGCAGTCCATACAGCCTACCTTGACCTTGCAAAGGCTTTCGACACAATACCCCACTCGGGTATTGTAGAAAAACTTACCAGCTTAAATGTAAACCCATATGTCACAAGATGGGTTGCAAACTGGCTTAAGGACAGAACCCACAGGGTTAGAGTTGCTGGCGCTGTGTCAGACTCCAAGCCGGTCACAAGTGGTGTCCCACAGGGCTCGGTCCTTGGCCCCCTATTGTTTGGCATCTACTTCTCAGAAGTACAGGCCAACATGGGAGGACTTTGGCTGACAAAGTTTGCAGACGACTGCAAACTGGGCCATAGTGGAAAGTGCATCGGACACGGATATCCTTCAGAAGGGACTCACGGAAACAGATAGCTGGTGCCAGAGCCATGGCCTGAAGTTAAACGCCAAAAATGTATAGTCATACCCTTCGGGAAAAACAAGGTAACCCCAAGCTACCATATAGGTGGCAATCCACTAAGCACAGAAGAGGTTATCAGGGACCTGGGGACCCAGGTTGACAGTGGCCTTTCTTTTGACACTCACATTACTAAAGTGGTTAGAAAGACCTTCTACATTGCCCACCTGATCATGAAGGGATTCACATCCAGATCTAGTGAGGTCATTGTTCCCCTGTATTCTTCACTTATCAGACCAATGATCGAGTACAATGCCCCATTCGGGATGTATCTCACCCGACATCTGCAGCAATTGGAGAGACCCCAAAAGTTCCTAACCAAAAGGATAAAGGGACTCCAAAATCTGTCATATGCTGCCAGATTGAAGAAACTCCAGCTCTATTCAGTCGCATACCGTCTGCTCAGAGGAGACATGTGCCTGACATACAAGGCCATGTCCAACCCGGAATTAATGGACATGCTCCACCTCAAAAAATCCAAATCCACCAAAACCACTAGAGCAAGCGACTTAAACCTTAGCACGGATATAAATAGGACGTGCTGGAGGGATAGATTTATCACTCAGAGACTCCCTATGCTGTGGAATAAAATCCCGGTCCATGTGAGGCAGAGCACCTCGCTGACTCTGTTCAAGAGAAATCTAGACCTGTGGATGGGAGATCGTAGGTTTACCCCGGGAATCATATCTGTGTCACTGCTGGACAGAGGCACAACAAACTACTGGGCACAGTATTTTTTCATATAAGGGGTGGCGTAAGCCACAAAAATTTGGGCTAGGCTTATAAATGCCTTAGGGCAGATAGCCTAGTATAAACCTATGAACCTATGAACCTATGTGAAACTGACAATTCAGTGCCCTCATAGCTAGTGTGGCTGAGGTGTAAACCTTTTTCCCCCACCTGTCTAGTGCTCTGGAATCCCTCTCAGAAGGTACTGGGTTTTCAGCCATAGAAGCCTTAGCCCCCTTGGGACCCTGGGAGATAGTCTCTGGGTGCAGCTACAGGGCTTTTGTAAAGAAATTTGTGGGAATCAGGGACTCTGTAGTATCGGTCAGGCTTAGCTGGAGCAGGAGGTAGAGAGTCTGGGTTGAAACTGGATTCTAAATAGACATCATCCACAATGTCCAAAACTGGTGGGATGGCAAGTCGTCTGTGTTGGGGGAGTAAAAGAAACTCTCTGAGCCTTTTCTTTGAATCAGAGTAGTCCTGACCTTCCCAGTGAAAATGTTCCCTCATAGTGTGTAAAGTTTCCCCAAAGGAGTAGTCTTCAGGAGGAGAAGCTGAGGGAATAGAGTCCTCAGCATCAGAATCATCATAAGGAGAGAAAGAGTAGTATTGGTCCTCAGAGGAGTCTGAAGAAATGGACATTTGCTCAGAGTATGCAAAATCTTCCTTTTGTCTAGGCCTTTTGTCAGGAGGGGGCTGGGAACCCCTGATTAAAGAAATCAAATCTTCAGCCATTTTGAGCATCTGTTTCTTAGGCATGGGGCCTTGAACAGGAGACTGAAGTGCAGACCTTTTAGATTTAGAAGGAGTCTTCGACTTAGAAAATGTTTTAATGGTGAGAGTCGGTCTGAAAACGCCTTCAGAAACCGATGGCGTTTCTGTAGCACCGACGCCTTTTGTAGCAAAGTCGTCGGAAGGGCCTGAAGTAAAAGGTTGTGTCGGCTTGGTACATTCCGTCAAAATTTCCGTAGCGGTCTCGGGTTCCAGATCTGTGGTAGTCAGGGGCTGCGTCGGAGCCTCACTGAGGACCGGAGACCGGATCTGCCGAGGCCTCGGAATCTGGTTTAGGCCTGGGCTGTCTGTCCTTATCCTTGCGTTTTTTGTGCACGCCGGTAGTCGGTTGCTCCGACGGCATGGTGTAGTTAAATTTCCTACCGAAGTAGTGTCGTGCGAAATCAAAGCGTCTTTTAATAGTACTCTTATTAAACCTAGCACAAAACCAACAAGTAGTGACGTCATGGTCTGGGCCTAGGCAAGGTATGCAATAAGAATGAAAATCCTTATGAGGTATTTGCTTCCCACAAGAAATACAATTGTTAACTTTTTCTGACATCGGTCTGAGGCAAGAAAAGTTTCCCCAACGGGGTACTTAGCTTTATAGAAGACTTCGGTCTGAAATTCGAATTCGAAAATCTCAGGAGTCGGCCGACAAGCACTTGCGAACTGATTCTGCTTCGGGCACCGCGCGGCAAGAAAGACTGGAGAAAATGACGTCGGTTGCATTATATATACCCCTGGCGCACTGACGTCAGGGAAAAGGCGACAGCAACCGATGCCGGACCAAGACTTTGGAATTCCGGCCAACTGCGGGACCGCCTGACGACAGGATAACCCAAGTGTGATGACTGCAGCAGGGTAACACGATGATCATCATATGTTCCCAGTTACCTCTTCCTTGCCCATCTCACCTCCAACATTTACCATATGCCTGAGGAAAATTCTCTGGAGTCTGCTTGGGGTATAAAAATACCTATACAAACACTTCCAAGACAAGATCTTAAACCTTCTCAACTCTGTTGCGTACTTGGGAGCCATACATATGTCCTCCCATTGTTCCCTTATAAATTGTATATACTTCCCAATCTTTTCTAACCTCCTCTTACTGATTCTTATAATTATCGTGCAATATTCTATATGCCCTATTAATTATCCTTTCTTTTTTAACAACAGCGTCTGTTCTAGATTAAAAAAAAAACTGTACCAGAGCAGGTCTTTCACTTAGTTGCCCTAAACATTTTCTTTGCTTATATTCTGACATAAATACCTGGAAGGGAAGGCAATCTCTAGCCTGCAGTAAAAATATCTTTTTGCTCTCATCCCATTCTATCACCCTTCCCTCTCTAATTATTTACTCCTAATACCATGGTTCCTTTGCCAGTTTTCTTCAGTAAATTCCAGCCCCCTCTTGCTTACTCTCTGTACCCAGCGTGAAGTCACCCTATCGGTAAAATCTCATTTCTCATGTTGGCTTGGTTCTTAGAATACTTTCTGCTACTTAATGAATACAATATCCTACACGGCTGCTGTTATTCTCCTTAAGGACCTGAATCCAAAATCCCACTCTCTCCTTATTAACTGAACTGTCCCCTCCCCCAGTTTCATCATCATCACTTTCCACTTTGATTTGTAACTTTCCACTTGAGTTATGTATCGGATCCTTAATTGTTTAGCTCTAAAATATGCCCTGAAATCAGGAAATCCTAAACCACCTTGTTCTGCTTAAACTTACCCCACTTAACCCTTGCCATCTTCCATTCCCAGATAACTTCCTTCAACTCTTTGTTAATTACTATCCACAACATCTCTGGTTGTTAAAATATGCATGACCTGTATATAAAACTACAATAACTAAAAACATTTTCACTGCTTGCATCTTAATATCCATAAACAACAGCTTCCAGTTTCTCATTTTTAGTATTATCTTTTGTTTATTATCTTCTCACATATCCTTTTCTCATATATCCTTACTTCCCGTAACAGAAGCCTTTCTAATGCATACTCCTAAATAATTCAAGTTATCATGTCCCCATAAATATGGATACAGCTGTGCCAATTCATGTGTGGGTACATCATTTACAACTATAGCCTTTGTATTACCTTCATTAATTTTATACCCCAGAAAGACTTGAAACTGTCTCAAAATGTTCTGCAACACTGATGTGTCCTTTTCTGGACTTATCAGGTACAAAATAATATTGTCTGCAAATAAAGCCAACTTTTCTTGACTATCATATAAATTATATCCTTGAGGTTTCTGAGCTTTTTATTTTCTTTGCCAATGGCTCTAAATATGAAGCAAATAAAGAAGAAATCGGACATTCCTGCTTGGTTCCTCTGTTGAGACACAGTTTATCAGAGAGGAACCCTCCCATATTAATTCTTGCCTCTGATTCCTCATATATCCTCCTAATTAATGTTATTATTATATCAGGGTAATGTGAATGCTTTTACTGCCCAACTCAAAATACGAGCTTACTCTGTTGAATGTTTTCTTTCCATCAAAACCCACTAAAAACACTGAGATTTTCTGACATTCTTACATGTTTCCCTCTGGTTAGTTTTTTTGTTATAGACTCCCTAAGTTTGGTGACAACCCTTTCTACTTTCTGTTTATAAGTCATCGTGCTAAACATTCTTGTGCTTTATGGTTATTATAAAAAAAAAAAAAAACAGTTGCTTAAGATCACTCTTTCTAAACAAAGGCATATTATCCAGATCCTCCCTTATTTTCTGTCTACCACTCTACAGTCCTTATTCTGCAATACTTTAACCTTTGTCAACCCCTCTAAATAATTTCTATTACTTCTTAACCATATCTCTTTTTCTTTTATTTCTACACTATTTTTAAACTCCCTTTTCATTTTATCACACTCACTACTGCAGCTTCTAAAAAGATTTCTATCTTCCCTAATAACTCTCAAATAATTTCTGCTACCCATTCCTTAAAGTCCTTTCTTTTTAACAGGTAGAAAGGAAAGTGCCAGTGTCTCCTTTTTGCTTCATTATGCTGCATTTTATCTTAGTTTTTATTGGTGCATGATCTGAAACAGTTATCTGATGTGTGTTGAGGCTTTCAATCAAATGCATATATTTCTATGAAACATAATTTCTACCTAGTCTAGCTCAGTTATTGCACCTTGGAGGATAATATGTAAATTCTTTCAGAATTCCTACTACTGAATTCTTGTCTTCCATATAAAATATTTTCATAATTTTCTTCATAAATCCACTCTCTTTTGTTATATTTCCCTTCTAGGACCACTGGATACATCTTCATTGTTAAAAATCAAGTTCCAGTCACCACGTATAAGTAATATTCTCTGCTGAAATCTGATTATTTCTCCCCAAATTTTCTTAAGCTCCATAATAGCAGTTTTTTGGTGGAACAGAAATGCATGTCAGTGCAATCCTCCTCTCTTTCCAGTAGCCCTCACTACCACAAATCCACTATTATCTTTTTTTCCTCCTCTATAATTATTGGAGTTACTCTAGCAACTAGCTAATTACTTCCCTTTTCCTTTGTCCCTGATATCCTGCTGAATATCCACCTGAAATCCTTTATTTATTTGACATTTATTAACCGGGTTAGTCTGACAGGGCAAGATGCCCTTTTTCAGCAGAGACCCAAGGAGAAAAACTCCACTACAACATTTAGCAAAACAGTGAGTAATATAAAAAATAAAGGAAAGTGTGATTAGTCATACAGAGCTACTAAAAAATACATAATACAAAGAAAAGACATATAAGTTAATCGTAGGAACATTTTATACTAATTATGAATGACATGGATTTAAAACATTTTATGTCATAAGATACGTCAGCAAGACAGTCATTGCATTGATATGCAATAACAGGACTCAGAAACCTGAGGAGTAGCTGAGAGAGGAGATTGATTGGAGGGAAGTTGGTGATGAAGGAAGATAGATTGGAGGGGAAGTTTGGTAAAGGAAGTAAGATTAGAAATTTGAGTTACTTTGGCGGTTGACTTAGGAAGATGACTGGGCCTTAGAAGTTAAGGGAGAGGCAAGGGGGAAGATGTTCAGGAGGGGTAACTGCAGGAGCAGATCCAAGAGGAATGCAGAATTTCCTTTAATGCTATTTTAAAATTGTGGGTATTGTCAAGTGTGTGCATATGAAGAGGAACTTTGTTCCAGGCAGAGGTGACAGAGTGGGTGTAAAGTATCTTACCAATGGATTTGTTAGGTTTGCAGATACACAATAGGAGTTGGTCAGAGCTACATAGGTCACACTTAGGGATACAGAGGGAGATAAGATTAGTCAGAGACAAACAAGGTGATGGTGAAGGATAGAGTGGATCAGGTGAAGCTGTGGCAGGAGGACTTGGTGTTGGAGTTCAAGCCAGTGAAGTTTTTTAGGGAAAGGCAGCGGTGAGTTCGATAACGGAGATTACTGGTGAATTGAGCTATTTTATTATAGGTGTGTTCAAGCTTGGTAGTCAGTTTCTTTTGGAGTTGTCTGAATAATGGGGCGGCGCAGAGAAGGTTGGGAAGTAGGTAACCTTGAGCTAAGGACAGTTTAGATTCTAGAGTTAGAAACGTTTTGTTCCTGTACAGTAGTCCAACTTTTTGGTGAGTTTTTTTAATACAGTTATTGATGTGGATGTCAAATTTAAGTTCATCATCTACATAAACTCCAAGGAATTTGGTATGTGATTCTACTTTGATAGGAGTGTTATTTAGACAGGAGATGGAGAAGGAGGGTTTAAGATGTTGGAGAGATTTAGGGAGGAAAAGTAGAAGTTTAGTTTTGTTAGGGTTAAGCAATAGTTGATTAGTAGAGAGCCATATTTCAACTGATTGCAGAGATTCTTGAGTGAGGGTGAGTAGGTGAGGAAGACTGTCAGATGTGGAGATGATAGCTGAGTCATCAGGATAGTGAATCGGGGTGGAGTGAGGACAAGAAAGGTAGAGGTTGTTAGTAAAAATGTTGAATAAGAGGGGCCAGATGATGGAGCCTTGGGGAACCCCGGTTTGAACTGAGAGGAAAGGGGAGGTAAAAGAAAGCCATTTAACAGATTGTACCCAATCAGATAGATAACTAGATAACCAGCTGAGAGAGGAGTTACAGAGGTTAAGATAGGCTAATTTGGAGAGAAAGAGCTTATGGGATGCACTATCAAAGACTTTAGAGAGGTTGAGGAACAAGCAAGAGACTCATTTGTTATTATCAAGAGATGAGGAAATAGCTTGAGTAAAAGACATAAGAGCAGTAGTGGTGCTATGATGAGGTCTGAAACCATGTTGTGTGGGGGTTAGGAGGTTCTCTTGGGTGAGATAAGAAATGAGTTGTTTTGTGTATACACTTTTTGAGAATTTTAGAAAGGGGGGGGTTGCAATGGGCCTGAAATTTTAAGGGTCAGTGGACTTTCCTCCTTTGTGTAGGGGTAAAATGTAGAATTCTTTCCAGATAGCAGGGACAAGACTTTTCTTAATTGAAAGATTGAGGAGTATGGAAACTGGGTAGGCAATGGAGGAGGCTGCTAACTTAAGACAGAAAGGTGGAAGGTTGTCAGTGGAAGAGGAACAGGATTTAAGTTTATTGAGAAACAATCGACAATTGAAGTGGGGACTGGTTTAATGGAAAAAGGAGTGGAATGGGGAGGTGGGGGAGGGATGTCAGGGATAGAGTTAGCATTGGGTTTAAGTAAGTTCTATATGGAGTTAATGAAGGAGTTCAGAAGAGTGGCAGTTTCAATAGAAGAAGTGTTAAGAAAAGGACTGGGGGGAAGAGGGGCTACCAGGGTATAGAATCTTGTTGATAGTGGACCAGAATTTTGGGGGGTTAGTATGAGGGTTGTTTTGATGGTTGAAGTAAAAAGTTTTTTTGTCAAGGTAGATTTGTTTTTAGCTAGGTTTTGAAGTTCCCTATAGAACTGGAGATTTGCAGTAGTTATATGCTTATGCCAGGATTTCCAAGCACTCTCCCTTTTTCTGCATGAGGGAGACACTGTCTTAGGTAATCCAGGGAGCATATTTAGATTTAATCCTTATTTTTTTTCACTGGGGCCATGGAGTTGAGAATGTTGAGAAATAAGCTGTTAAGTTTCAGAACAGCTTATTCAAGGGGGAGGCTGTAAAGGAAGGACCAACTGATGGAAGAGAGAGCTTGATTGAATACATTTAGGTCAAAGTTAGATAGGTTACAGCAGCCTCTATACATGTGAGATTTAATAGCTTGGGAGGATTAGGGCTGAATAGAAGTTGGGAGGTGATCACTAAGGGAGTCAGGTAAAGTAGTGGGATTATGATAGTGATTAGGGCAGGAGGTAAGAATCCAGTCCAGAATAGAGCTGGAGTCAGATTTTGGGTTTATGCGAGTAGGGGAGGTTATAAGTTTTGAAAAAGTAAATAGGTTGATGCTCTAGGTGGGAGAAATAGAGCACAGCGTATTCCAGTCAATGTTTACATTGCCTAGAATGATAGGAGATAGTTTGAGAGATCCAAGCAAGGAATAGTTTGAGGGTAGGGATGTTGTCACCAGGAGGTATACAAATGGAGGAAATTGCTATTTTACTTTTGTTTGTTTAAGTTACAGTTAACAATGAGTATTTCAGCTGGGTGAAAACTAGGAGGGGTGAAGGGAGAGCTGTTCAGAGTATAGAAGAGCCACACCTCCACCTTTTTTATAGGCCTATCTTGGCAGAAAATATTGTAACCAGGGGGTAAGATTTCACTATTAGTTATGTGAGGTTTTAGTCAAGTTTCAGAGATGGAGAGAATATCAGGGCTATAAAGTGATAGCCAGGAATGAAGTTCTGAGACTTTGTTTTGGATACTATGGGTATTAAGAGCCATAATTTTAAGAATATTATTAGATTGGGGAGTGAGAAGTTGGGGGCTAGTTTGAGAAGAGGAAGAAGTTGCAGTAGAGGAGAGATAAGTGAGGTGAGTGTCACGGCCTGGATTGGGATGAATATCACCTGAGCGAAATAGATTGATTAAAAAGGAAAACGAACTGGAGAGGAGAGAGTTGTGATAGACAGATTTAAGTTTGGATTTTGAGGGGAGATAAGATTTGGAGTATTTAATTTTATAGAGGTAGCCATTTTGATGAAAAAAGTTATAAGCGGAAAGAGTAAGGACTTGGGGAATGGCAATGTTGGTGTGGAAGAGTAGGGTTGCAGTGCAGATCAGGTGGTGTATGATGGAGGGATATGGAGACAGAGAGGAGGGTAAGCAATGTCATAGTAAGTAGTAGATCTAGCATGTTGACAGGAGATTGGAATGGAAGAGAGGCGGATAATAGGTGGGTGCAATACAGAAGGGTGGAAAATGGAATGTAAAGTGTAAATTACAGTACAGTAGTGTAAAGTTTGGGAGTACATGGAAGAGAGTTAGGTGGAGTGGGAACAGTATAAAGCTTTAAGGGAGGTACATTGAATACAAAAATTAGAGAGGAAGATAGGTGGGAAAAGAAGGTGAATGAGTGGGAGAAGGAGACTGGAGGAAAAAGCAGGGGGAAGGGGGAGTGACCAAAGAAGCAAAGTATAAATGTAATTGATATGGGGTGGGTGGGAATGGGGGTAGGGTACAGGAATGGAGTGGGCCCCGGGCACAGCGAGGATGAACAGAGTGGGGCTACACTGGCCTGGAGGAAGCAAGAAGAATAAGAAAAACAATCAGTAGAAAGGAGGTGTACTGCTGAGTAGTAGGAAATATGCTATGAAACATAATTTCTACCTACCTGGGCATTTCTTTCCAAATGCATCACTTGCAGCATTGCTATTTGCACTCTGCATTTCTACATATAACTCAATACTCTCAACTTTCTGTCTATACCTGTAAGACAATATATGTTTACTGTTCTTGTCTATACCTGTAAGACAATATATGTTCCAAAATAATAAGGGTAGCATAGCTATTATGATAAGAAGTTACTGTTCCCATCTATTATACACAACAGCTTTTCTTGAATGCACATTTCGAACTTGTGTTAGATGCACACACTGATGTTTGCCAGTTGATCTTTTATACATTTTTTTCTTGTATCTCCATGTGAATCTATACCACATTTTCAAGCCTTTTTGTTTAAATGAAAACCCTCAAACAAAACAAATACATTTTCAGACCACCACCACAACATACTAACTTAGAACAAACTGTATACATCTTGAAAAGTGAAGTTTAGCATTCCTGAGAAGAAGATTGCAGCCACAAACTGACAGCTGCATCCACAGGCATTACTTAACCTAAAATGAAGGTTATCTATGCTAAAGCTCATGTTAAAGCTTATGCTCTAATCTATATTGATTGCTGTCTGTTCTTTTCTTATCTTTGTTCCCCTTTTAGATGTGAAAAATAGTTTGTATGTTTTCAGAAAACATTAACTTTTAGTTTAAGAAAAAGTGCACTGGCCTTCTTTAAATAAAAGTAATTATACAATGTTCTATTAAATGCAATGAAGTATTAAGGCTACTAGGGAAGCTGCTCTCTCCTACTCACTTCAAATAATTACAAACCTTATTTTTTACTGAACTGCTTGCCCTTCTACCTATAAACTTTGCCTTTTCCCAAGCAAACAATCAATACTCACAACTCTCAAGATTAATTGCCTGCACATGCAGCCAGCTCATTTCTATGGAAACATCAGAACAGAGAACATAATAACAGAATGTACAGCTGCCCTCAGCTTCAAACTTAACTCCCACTGAACATTTGCTAAAGGAAAATGAAAACAAAGTGATATTCTATATGCAAGAAACTTGGCATTTCTCATGGCATTTATCGTTTTGCCTTATTTTTCAAGCCTGCTTCTTTACAGAAAGCACTTGTGTTTATTATAAGCAAAGGGCATTAATTGAGACATTGATCTAGGCAAAAGAAGAGAAAACATCTCTACTCTACATATGATACAATCAATACACTTTTACACCCCATCCCCCACCTCAACAGCCTACGATTACAGCATATTAACTTAAACTCATTTTTGTGCAGCCTTTCTCCTCTTTTTACACTGTACTGACGATATTTCTTAAAACTAAGAAAAATACTTGTTTACTTTGATTTCTTTATCACTTGCAACAATCACTGGAAAGACTCACCCTGAACTCCACATTTAAGATAACCCTGACTAAATGCTACACAAATCTGCTTTACTATATAACATGCAATTTATATCATGAAATGTTTTTTAAAATACTTCTAAAAACAAAAATAGTTTTACTTGCAGTTACTTTTTTCTTTTTAGTGTCCTTCTAAACATTAATAACAATGTGGGGTATATGCTTTACAATCCACCCACAAGGTTAACAAAAACAACAAAAGTCCAATCTTTCTCAGCCACTTTTTCCTTACAAAGCCATATTTCAGAAATATGAATGATGCCCTATTTCACATTTACTTACTCATTTTCATTTCGTCTTCCTGTTTATCTCCATCTCCCAACAACTGATTCTGGTTCAAGTCCAAGGTACACCTGATTCTTCTAATCAACCCCTGTGCTTTTTCCTGTCTATTAAGCATTTTCTTTTGCTTTGGATCATTTAAAAATGTTTCAGTGGCCAAGTCCCTTTGCTTCTTATTCTGGTGACAGTAACTTTCGCAGAGTTAGCATCTGTTTGTTGGCTCTCTTCTTGTTGGACAAACTTTTATACTTCTTCCTCAGCCTGTTCTCCATCAAAAAATGTGTTTGATCTTCCAGGAAAAAAATATTCTGAAGACAGCTGGATACAGCAGCTTCAGTCTCACACCTGCCTCTCGACATTCCCTGATTGCTGGGATAAAATTGCTTCTTACTTTACTGTCTCCAATTTTTAACATTTTGTCCTTTTTTCCACAATTTTTTTAGGATCAGCTCTTCCTTTTGGTACGGTTCCATATTTACTAATATAGATCTTGGCTGCTTTCTCATAGTCAGGTTTGAAGCATACACTCAATGTGCCCTTTCAATTAACAAATCCTGCTGTAGAATACCAGTCGGGTTGCTTGTTTGTGCTTTGACAAACTTTAATACAGTCTGTTACTTCCAGTTTCTCTGGGACAGCAGAACATCTCAGGTTTTCTCTGTGGGCTCTGTCTTTTAACTCTACCACTTTTTGAAGCAGCTTTTCTTGAGAAGTCTCATATTCAGACAGCCTTTTCTTCATTTCTTTTCTTTTTTTTTTTAACAAGAAGCATCTATATTAAATTATCACTTATGACATAGGCAATTATACATTTATATAAATGAAAACAAACCACACTGACATATTCTTAGTTGCAAACATTATACATCAATTATACTCTATCCAGTCACTGTCTAACATTACATAGCTCATTCAAATCCTGCCTTCTTTTAAACCTCATTCCTCCATCAAAATGTAATTCTGCATGTATTATTCACACAATTCTCATTTCTTTATATGTAATTTGCTCCTACCCTTTTCAAAAGATCCCATTTCCGGTTATTTTCTTCTGTTATTATATTCACTACTTCTAGTACAGCTGTTTTAGACTTTGATTTCCATTTTCTAGTAATTGCTTTTTAGGCAGTCACCATAACAAGTCTGCCAACTCATTAAACTCCCAAAAATATATTCGCAATTAGCTCTGTCTTCCCCACCACACTTCCAACATTTGCTATCTACCTGAAGAAAAATTCTTTGGAGTCTACCTGGGGTATAAACATACCTATGCAAACACTTCCAAGCAAAGATCCTACAATCTTCCAGACTTTCTTTGCATATTTCAGAGACATACATACACATAACTCCCCATTGTTTCTTTGTGAATTGTTTATCCAGTCTCACTTCAAAATCCTTTCTAACCTCCTCAGATTGATTCTTATGGTTATCATGAAATAGTTTATATGCTCTACTAATTATCCATTTTTAACAGCAGCTTTTGTTCTAGAGTCTACTAAAAACTCTACCAGTCCTGGTCTTTTGCTAAGGACCCCTGTTTCTTTCTCTTTGCCTATACTCTGACATCAATCCTTGATAGGGAAGGGAATAGTTAGCCTGCACTCCAAATAGATTCTTGGCCTCTTCTCATTCTATTACCTTTCCATCTAGAATTATTTGCTCCGAATACCTTGGTTCCTTTGCCAGTTTTCTCCAATAATTTCTAGCCCCATCTTGCCTATTGTCTACATCCCTAATTGCAGACAACCCAATGGGCAGAATTTCCTTTCTCTATTCTCGTGTTAGCTTAGTTATTAGAATACCTTTTGCTACTTGATGAATATAATATTCTGTATGGTTACTGTTATTCTTCTTAAGGATCTGCTTACAAAATCCCAGTTTCACCCTGTTTCATCATTCATTTCCACTTTAAATTACAGCTTTCTGCTTGTGCTACGTATTACCCCTTAAAATCAGGTAATCCCGAACCACCTTGCAGTACTGAAAGAATCTTATTCTCACTTAACACTTGCCGTCTTCCCCACCCAATTAAAATCCTTCAGCTCTTTATTAATTGCAATCCACAATTTTCCTCTGGTTCATAAAAATATGCCTGACCTGTAAAAAAAAAAACTAAAGGGATTAAAACATTTTAACTGCTTGTATCTTGCTATCCACAGCCATAAAACAGAGCTTCCAATTTCTCAGTGTTTGTATTATCTTTTGTTTAGTTTCTTCCCACATATCATTAGCTGCCACAACATGCTCCTCTTTAATCCATACTCCTAAGTACTGTGGGGACATACTTTAAAGCTATTGCCTTTGTTTCAGCTTCATTAATTTTGTATTGAAAAGACTTAAAACTGGCTCAAAATGCTCCACAACACTGAGATGTTCTTTTCTGGTTTTATCAGATATAAAATAATATCATCTGCAAATAAAGCCAGCTTTTCTTGACTACCATACCAATTATATCCTTGAATTTCTGAGTCCCTTGTTTTCTTTGACAATGCTTCTAAATATAATGCAGATAACAAAGGGGAAACAGGACACCCCTGCCTGATTCCGCTGCTCAAACAGAAATTATTAGAGAGGAACCCACCCACTTTGTCACCTCCGATCCCTCATATATTCTCCTAATCAACCATATAATTTTATCAGGGAATGCAAATGCTTCCATTAACCTGCTCATAAAATCCCAGCTTATTCTGTCGAATGCATTGTCTGCATCAAGACCCACCAACAAGGGTATTTTCTTACATTCTGCTTCCCTCTGGATCATCAATGTTCTGTTAATGTGGTCAGATGTTTGCCTCTCCTGCACAATACCACACTGATCCATATCTACTAATCTTGACATCTTCTTTGCTAGTCTTTCAGCGGGGATAGGGACTTAGGTTAAGAGCAAAAATAGTTATGAAGAGTGTTAAGGATGAGGTGTACTGTGGTGTAAGAAAGAGTAGCAGGATTGAAGAGGTGATAGGATGAGTATTGAGTAGAATGAGAGGCAGGAGAGAAGATGAGTAGTGTGTATACCAAGGGGAAGGACAAAAGAGTAGACTGGTGATTTGATGAGAGAGAAAAACAGGCGGGGGTTAGGACTGTTTAGTGTTGGACAGAATTATTATTTAAGATGGTTAGCATCAGTAGGTGAGATTCTAAGAAAAATGGAATTTAGACAGGACTACAGCATGAGCATAGCCAGGTGTTGCTCATGTGCTTTTCAATTTGTTTTTTTGAAATGTGAGGGATTAGCTGCAGTTATGATAGGTTGAATGGCAGAGTTAAAGATTTTAAAGATATAGCTGGAGTAGAAAAAGTCTCCAGAGCTGTTATTAGACTTGGTAACTTGTAGGAAAGATTTGTTAGAGGAATGAAGGTCCTGTCTATTGGTGTAGGGTTGCAGTAGACTTTGGAGAGCAAGGCATTTATCTGGCTGGTATATAAGGCTGTGGGTAGTGATAAGCTGGGTATAGGTTAAGTAGCGGGGTAATTCTAACCAATTTAGTTGTTGTAGGACGATGCAGTGATGGGCTCTGAATGGGGAGTTTGTTGCAGATTTGGCTATTTTGTTGTAGCGGGCTTCTAGTTTTGCTCTATCTTTTTTCTTTAAGTTGGTTACAATTGGAGAGGCACATACAGTAGACAACAGAGGAGTTCTGTCAATTGACTGTTAGTGTTGGTAAGGTATGGCTTGATTCTATATAGGGATCCTAGTTTCATGCATGTCTTTCTGATAATCTGAGATAGATGTTGGTCAAACTTAATTTCATCATCAATTAGAACACCATGCAGCTTTGTTTGAGATACTGTTGTTATTATAGTATTGTTGGAGGAACAGATGTGGAATTAGGATGTAGAATCTATAGTTTTTGTGGGTCCAAAGAGAATTAGTTTAGTTTTGTTTGGATTAAGGAACAGTTGTGACTTTTTCAGCCAGGTTTTCACAGCTGAGAAGGACAGATGCATCATTTTTTTAAGTTGTGGCAGGGTAGGTACACAGCAGATGAGTGTACAGTCATCTGTATATTGAACTAATGAGGCACGGTAGGGTGCAAATGTGACGTTTATTGGTAAAGATATTGAAGAGAAGTGGTCCTAGAATAGAGCCCTGAAGAACTCCCATGGTGACTGGTAAGAGTGGGGAGAAATCTTGGTGTCATTTAACTGCTTATTGTCGACCAGTTATGTAGTTATAGAATCAAGATAGTGATGAAAAACTGAGTCTGAGGGAGGAGAGTTCAGTAAGAGGTTTCTGATGAAAAACAGTGTTGAATACTTTGGATAGGTCTAGTGTGCCTTCATTTCTGTTTTGGTTGATTGTATTTGTAAAACTTAGAAGGGCAGTAGTAGTAGTACTATCACTGGGGCGAAATTGTGCTGTGTATTTGTTAGAAGGTTATCAGAAGGGAGTAGTTGATGAGTTGGGTGTAAATACATTTTCTAGTATTTTGATGGGGGAAATAGTATTACTATTGGTCTGTAGTTTGAGAGTTCTGTAGAGTTACCACCTTTGCTTAGTGGGATGATGCATGATATTTTCCACATTCTGGGAATGTAATGTTCTGAGATACAGCAGTTAATCAGAACTGAGATAAGATAGAAAAAAACATCTTCCACTAGTTTACGGTATTCTGTAGGTAAGTTATCAGCTGCCAGAGTTGTAGGTTTAAGTTTGCTGAGCATTTTTTTATGGTGTAGATTTAGATGGGTTTGAAGGAGAAAGTGTCATTAATTTCATTGGAAGGATTTCAGATAATCAGAGAATCCTTGCCTTTGTACTTAAGTAAGTGGTAGTATATAATTTGTAAAGTCTGTGTTAAACTTTGCTGCTATATTGTCTATATCGTTTGAGGTCACTGGGATTGTTGTGGGAGATTGGCCAGGCTGGAGTTTTTTTTTTTTTTTTAATTGAGGACAAGAATTTTTGACATGGATTTTAGATTTATTTGGGTGGCACACTGGTGCAGCAGTTAGCAATGGCCCCTCACAGCAAGAGGTTCTCTGGTTCGTTTCTTGGCTGGGGTGGCTCTGTGCAAAGTCTGCATGTCCTCCCTGCGTTTGTGTGGGGTTTCCTTCAGGTGCTTTGGTTTCCTCCCACATTCCAAAGACATGCATCTGGAGCATATCTCCCTGGGCCTCAGCTGAAAATGGGCTTTGTCCCAGTCAGACTTTCCCAGTTAATAAATATTAAATAAATAATTTCTAAGTTGTCTGTAGGTTTGTAGGTAGATTTGGCTTTTACTAGCATGCTATTGTTTCCAGCATCTATCTCTATCTCTTTTTTTAAGTAGTTGCTTAGTGCCTTTTATTAGCCAAGGAGCATAATTTGATTTTACTCTTATGGTTCTGTACAGTGCTAATGTACTTAGAATGCTTAGGAAAGTGGTATTAAAGTAATCTACAGCAATATCTAGGGGTAATGTTCTTGGGGTCAAATTGCACAGGTAAAGATGGAGATGGAGGTTTGCGCGTTAAAGTATTTCAGGTTACAGACATGCTGATATGTGACAGTTCTATGGTGGGGACAGACATTGTCTCAGTATGTAGTTTGGAAGGTGGTCACTGATGCTGTCTGGGAGCCATCCTGAGCATTTGAAGGATTGCTTAAGATCCAGTCTAGAAATGATTGTCTTTTGGTGGATTTGTCTACTCTGGCTGCAGATTGTATTAATTGGGTGAAGCAGTGCAAGTTTATGAAATTTGGGGAGGATTCTGAGTTACAGGATAACTAGGCAGTGTTAAGATCATTCTTGATGAATCTTTAAGGAAGAGCAGTGGAGAATATCCTCTATACTAGTTAAGTTGTTGCCAGGAAGAAAGTATATTCCTATAATGGTTAAATATTTATTGAAACTTATTTTGACTTTAATGAACATTATTTCTCCGTTGATGACTTTTGGATTGTTCAGGGCTAGAAGTTCTAAGTGGAGATTATTTTTATAATATAATGGCTAGTCTCCCTCCACGTTTATTTATTCTGTTGAGATTTGGAAAGGAAGGTCCCACGTACAGCATAATGTTTCAAATGCTGAGCTGTCCTAATGCCTTGAAACATCTATTCTGCTGTTAACTAGGACGGACCACCTCATACCAGATGCATTGTTCTACCAAACTACCCAATTTACTTATTTCTTATTTAAATATTTTCAAATAATTTTAGCAAAGTAGGTTAGAATATTAGCTGTATAAAAACTGTTTTGTGTAATACTTTTAAAATAATTCAAAAAACAGATATTCATATGATGAATTTTTACACAAATGCCATAGGTAACTAATTAACATCTTAATAACTCCATTTGGTTAAAAGCAGAGCACTCGATATGTAATCAAAATGAAGTTTAACTTGGTAATCTACATCAGGTGTACATTATGATCTCTGAAACGGAAGTAAGGTATTTTCCAGCAGAAATAGTCAAACTCAGACAAAGAACACAAGAATAAAAATAGCCTAGCTTTATTTAGGCAAGTCTTCTGCTGCAATTCATACTTATGCTACTTAGACAGATTAGCAAATTTCCATAGTTGCTTTCTGTATGGTCTAAGTAATAATGAAAGTCTCTGACAAGTTGCTACACCAAATGCTTGACATTCAAACATACATATAAGCTATTATTTTTTCACATCTTCATGGTAGAACGAGAGTAAGAAATCCATGCATTATATCCTCTGCTGTATCTCAAAAACCTTTTTAAAAGATGCACTGAAATTACAGGAAGCATTGTATAGGATACAAATGTACTACCTCCGCTAAAATTTACTAAAGGACCAGATACTACAAAGAAGTAGTGTAGACACATACTTTTTCTTAGGGCCACTCATGAGTGAGGTGTCAGACAGATTTGAAAATTGCGTGCTTACTCTAAAAACAAATCTGGATTTGCAGATCTATCTTTTTTTACTTTGAAGCATATGACTGGTACAACCTATTCAGTCTTACTGATGAAACTTCCCTAGGCTAGCAAGCTCCTCCCTTTTACCCACATTGCAGTGCTGCAAAGGACTCTTTCTATAGCTCTCCGAAGCCTATGCAAGAGATCCCAAACATAAAACTATACACAAGACCTCATACAAAATCACTGATAAGATCAGTCGTACCTAAGGCTGAAAAAGAAGGGTAGGTTTGGTAAAAAGGAAGGAGATGGCAAGCCAAATCTATCATTGCAAGTGTAAAACATTCCACTCTGAAACTGGTGTTTCATCCTATTTATCATTAGGACTAGGTCCCAAGCTAAACATCTGGGTGGATCTTCGTGGAAGAAAACCTCAAAATATGATGGCAGCAAAGGAAGACCTGGATCCTGAGCACTACAAGTGAAAGCTTTTAGTGCCTTGGAAATACTTTCAGTGATGCCCATGTAGCTGTTGCACAAGCACTGTGGAAGTATGCATTTTTAAATGTTTGAGAAGTGGCCATCCTTAGCCCTACATGAATGAACCCTAGGCCCTAATCTCTACAGAGAAGGTTTTAATATGTGTTTTAGCAGCAAAACTTTATATAGCTATAAAGCCATCAAGTACAGCTAAATTTGCCATCTTTTAAGACAGGTTTTAGACTGATGACTGCATTTAAACCCAGAGATTTGTCAGCATTCATTCTAAGTAGCCACCTATATTTGTCCATATCTAACTTATTAGATTGGTCTCCCCCTCTTAAACTAGCATAAACAATTTTGAGTACCCTAAGTCTAAACATGTGTCCACGAACGTAAAGCATGTAAATAAATAGTAAATAAACATTTTTTTTGTTTTTAATGTGATCTTTATTAATATATAGGTAAATAATAACTGAAGACATATAGATCTGGATGTGTTTGCATGATTATTCATGTTCTGTATTTTTTATATATACATTTCTCTTTTTTATATATACATTTGCTTTTTTATGTATATATTTTTCTTGCTCTTTAAATCTAAACATTTAAATAATAGATTAAATGGAACATGGTTTTAATTGGTTGGCTGTGTCTTTTAAATGTAATTTAAACGTGCTTTGAGAAGTTGTATTGTTACACACCAAGGAAGTGTTCTAAAAACCTAAAAGCTTTGTGATTTAGAGATTAAAAGTGTTTTAGTTTGTCTCTTTGACATTATTGGTGTTTTTTTATTTATTTTTTTGCCATTTTATGCTTTGTTTACCTATTGCCAACATTTGTATGAGCTACTACTACTTTTTTGGTGTAAGAGCACCAAATAAGCAGGATATACAAATAAAGCCTGCAACTCAGGGATTCTTCTAACTGAAGTATAAGCTACAGGGTACAGAATTTTCTAAGGCAGCTTTCAGTTCTGCAGTGGCAGTTAGTTCAAACAGCAGCTAAGTCAAATTTTCTAACACAATGTACAAGACCCACAGAGGAATGGATCCCTGAGCAATGTATGTAGGAAAATGTGCTTTTAAGAAATGTTTTACAGACTTTTAAGGAGGCTAATGATTAAGAAAGTGATGTGCTGGGGAAAATTCAAAACTGCAGATAAATCAGCCTTGACTGAATTGTTATTAAGGCCACAGTCAAAAATATGTGACAAATACTCTAGAAAAAAACAGCAGCAGTAAAAGGATCAATATCCCCATGCTGTGAACAAATAGAGAAGGGCATCCCCATTTATATTTTATGTGAATTCCTTGTGCCAGATCTCTGAGCAGTGGTAATAATATGGACCACCCTTTCTGGATATGAAGGATTCCTGCCCATCACCAGAAGTGGAGAAACCATGTGGTCAGACATACAGAGTGTGAATCAGAGTTGCCAGAAAGATGTATTAGAATTTTCCTCACTAGCTTCAGAAGTAGAGGCTTGTCCAACAGAGAGGTCAAAGCAAAGGAAAACTTACTTGACGAGCACAAAAAAAGTCCAGTTGTGTACACGTACCATAAATGTAGATGTTCAAGTCTATTCACTGTTGCAGTCATCAAATATGGGTTATCCCTGCCAGGGTAGCCCTTGGCCGGCCCAAATACCAGAGGCTTAGAAGTTCTGCGTCGGTTGCTGTCGCTTCAGGACTGACGTCAAGTCGTCAGCAGTATAAAGTAAGGCAGCCGAAGCCATTACATCAGTTTTTCTTGCCCTAACCTGTCAGGAGCCCCCAAGTAGGAGCCAGGTTCTGGTGGAAGAACCTCACCAGTAGAAAGTAAATACCAATATGCCCTTGTAAGGAAAGAGAAGGAAAAATGGGGGGTGGAGGGAAACCAGGACTGCAACAGTGAATGCACTCTAACATCTACATTTATGGTAAGTGTACACAACTGTACTATGTTCTTGATGTTTCACTGATGCAGTCATCACATTTGGGTTGATTCCCAAAGCTGAGGAAATGAGTGGCGGCAGTCATGGAAACTAAGGGCTGGCTAGGTTGCCCTGCAAGAGGCTTTCCAAGTTGTTTGTAGCAGAAATGGATTCAGTCTGCTGTCCATTTGGAAATGGTTTGTTTGGAGATGGTTTTGCCTTCTGCCCCTGTAGCAAAGCTAACCAGCAACTGATCAGACTTTCTGAAGGATTTAATCCTGTTTAGATAGAATCTGAGCTGTCTGTGTACATCTAGAGAGTGCAGGATCCTTTCCCCCTTGTTCTGGGGATTAGGAAAAAAGGTTGGCAAATGAATGGATTGGTCGAGAGACACAATGGACACCACCTTGGGCATGAAGCATGGGTTAGTTCTGAGGGAGACACTGTCAGCATGGTAATGAAGGGTTCCACAGCCATGAAGTGCTTGCAGCTCAGAGACTCGTCTGGCTGAAGTGATGGCCAGAAGGAAAGCTGTCTTCCAGAAGAGAAATTTTAGTTCTGCAGAAGGAGCTGGTTCGTAGGGGGACAGGGTACGCTTTTCCAACACAAAGTTAAGGTCCCAAGCTGGGGTTAGTGCTCTTCTAGGTGGCCTCAAGTTGCTAGCCTCTCTTAAGAACTGTTTGATCAAAGGATGTGAGAAAAGGGGCTGCTCAGTTGGGAAATGAGCAGAGAAAGCAGAGGCATGAATTTTTATAGAGGAAAAAGAGAGGCTACTGTGTAGCAGGTCAGCTAAGTAATCCAGGATGAGAGGGAGGGAGAGCTGTGCCGTGCCGTATTGGTTCCCTTAGCCTGAATCCAGGTGTAGAACCTTTTCCATTTGTCAGCATGAGACTTCCTAGTGCAATGGCGTCTGGCCTCATGTATAACATCTAGAACCTGTTTACTGAGGTTGGCAGATTGATCGGGGATTAAGGAATAACACAATCTGACAAACTGAGTGTCTGCAACTGGGGATGCATGAATACCCCTTCCCTCTGGGTCAGGAGGTTTGGAATGTGAGGAAGATGCCATGGTTGCAGTGGGGACAGGCTGCGCAGCAAAGGGGTACCACTGATGGTGAGGCCAGTCTGCAGGTATAAGAATTGTCCTTGGTTTTTCCTCCTTTATTTTGAGCAGTACCCTGGGGATGAGAGGTAATGGAGGAAAGGCATAGACCGACAGACTGACCCAGGGGAAGGACAGGGCATCCACTTTCCAAGCCATGCAGTGATGATCCCTGGAGCAGAATTTGCTGAGCTGATGGTTGGTGTGGGAGGCAAAGAGGTCGACCTTCGGGATGCCCCATTTCTGAGTTATTAGGGTGAATGCTCTTCTGTCGAGCTGACACTCGTGTGGGTTCAGAAGATTCCTGCTTAATTGGTCTGCCAGAGAGTTGAGAGAACCTGGCAGGAATTATGCTACCAAGTGCAGTTGCATGGCAGAGGCTGTGTGCCAAAGGGTCATGGCCAGCCTGCATAGAGGGTAGGAGCGAGTCCCTCCCTGCTTGTTGATGTACCACATCACAGTGGTGTTGTCTGTTTTGATCAGGAGAGCCCCTGGGGAGAGAAGAGGCTTGAAAGTTATCAAGGTGTGCTGGACAGCCATCATCTCTTTTTGGTTGATATGCAGAGAGATTTTCTGTGGGCTCTATTGGCCCTGTATGCACCTGCCATCCAGGTGTGCACCCCAGGCATAGTCTGATGCATCTGCGGTGAGGGTCTGGGTGGCGGGGGGTGGTGAGAAAGGTAGCCCCTTGTTGTGGGAGCATCCTGTTGCCCACCAAACGAAAATCTTTTCTGAGGCAAGGAATTATAGGTAAGAGAGTCACCAGGTCTTGAAAGTGTTGACACCAAAGGCTTTTTAGGTACCACTGAAGTTTCCTCATATGCATTCTGGCATAAGGATTGAGTAGTAGGCAAGATGCCATGAACCCCAGAGCTTGCAGGATCTTCCTTGCAGATAACTGGGGTCTGGTGGCTAGTTGAGAGAAGTAGGCTGTCAGGGAAATTTTCTTTTCTGGAGTAAGGAATGTCATCTAGGATGCTGTGTCCAGGCTTGCTCTCAGGAATATAATCCTTAGGGTGGGCACCTGTTTGGATTTCTTTTCGTTGATTGTATACCCTAGGGAGGTTAGTAGGGACTTTACAAAGGCCAGGTGCTTGAGCAGCTTTTCCTGGCTGTCTGCCTGAATTAGGCAGTCGTCTAAGTATGGGTAAATATGGATATTTCTTTGTCTGCAAAAGGCAATGGCCGGAGCCAGACATTTTGTGAAAACTCTGAGAGCAGTAGTTAAGCCAAAGGGAAGCACAGAGAACTGAAAGTGCTGAGATCTTGCCCTAAAACGGAGATATTTCCTGCATGATTCCCTGATAGGAATGTGGAGGTGGGCCTCTTTTAGACCTAGGGTGGCTAGACAAGCATCCTTGGAGAGCATGGGTATCATCTGCTGGAGGGGGAGCATTTTGAATTTTTGGATCACAAGGAAGGTGTTTAGAATGGATAGAGTATGGGGTGCCAGGTGCCCTCTTTTCTGGGTACCAGAAAAAGTCTGGAGTAGAAACCTTGGCCTATCTGTTCTACAGGAACATGCTCTACTGCGCTCAGAGAGAGCAGGGAAAGGACTTGCTTTTGAGCCTCTGCCCACTGGTTTAGAGGTAGATCTGGGAACCTTTTTGGGGTTGGAAGGGTGTGAAAAGAAAATCTGTATCCCTGGGACACTATGTTGAGAACCCAGCGGTCATTGGTAATGGTGGCCCAGGTGCTTGCGTGAAAGGAGAGTTTTCCTCCTAGAGGTAAGTGAAGGTGGGCAGAGGGAGGGGGTTCGGGAGATGAGTCATTGTGAGTGCTTACCATAAGGGGTGGCTTAGAACTCCCTGCTTTTGAAGTGGAGGTAGTTCACTCACTGCTTAGATCTCTGCATTCCCTGTGGCTGCTGTCTGGGTGGTCTGGTTCCCCGGGGTCTGGGCTGAATTGGCTTAGTGGGAGCAGGAAAGGACCAGTGCTTGGTGGGACAATGCCTGCTGAACCTGGGTGGCTGGACTTGTAAGAAATCCTTAACTGTCTGCATAGATTTTGCTTTTTCTTCCATCTTTTTTAAGACCTCTTGTGCCTTAGTGCCAAATAAGTTGTCTTTGTGCAAGGGGACATCCAACAATTTAGATTTGACATAGTCTGGCAAGGGCTGTTCTTTAAGCCATGCATGCCTTCTAATGACAGATCCAGTGACTGCTGCCCTGCAAGAAGCTTCTAGAGTGTCAAAAGCACAGTGCAAGGTGTGTTTAGTTACTTGACTTGCAGAATGCATTAACTCTTGGAACTCTTTAGATTCTGCACAAGCAGGAAAGGAAGACATTTTTTGTTTGAGGAGTTCCAGGGTATGTTGCTGAAATTTTAGCATATGGCACTGACAATTCAGTGCCCTGATAGCAAGAGTAGCTGAGGTGTACACTTGTTTTACCCCATCTGTCTATTGCTCGGGAATGCCTATCTGAGGGGGTGGGATTCGTAGCAGAGGTTGCTTTAATACCTTTAGGAATTACCTCAGGGCCAGCAGTAGGATTTTTAAAAAGAAATTTGTGTGAGGCAGGGACTCTATAGTACCCGTTTGGTTTTCTGGGTGCAGGAGGGAGGGTGTCAGGAGTCAATCTGGAATCCAGGAAAACATTCACCACAACATCCAGGTCTAGGGGAAAGGCCAAAGGTATGTGCTGTGGAAGATCTAAGAATTCTCTGAGTCTCTTTTTAGACTGAGGGTAATCCTGACTCTCCCATTGGAAATGTTCCCTTAAGGTATGAAGGGTTTCCCCAAAGGAAAAATCCTCTGGGAGAGAGGCTGAAGGGATGGACTCCTCTGGATCAGAATCCTCAGAAGTAGAGAGGGGTTGCATGTCTTTATATTCAGATGCATTACAGTCATCTGACTTGTTCAGACAAAACTATTGGGGACAGATCTCTTTTCCTTTTGGAGGGGGTAGCTTGGCTTCCTCTGATCAGCATGATAAGGTCTTCTGCCATTTTAAGCATTTGGAATGAGGCAAGGAAGCAGGTGCCTGAGATTGGGTTGTCAGTTTCTTTGGTGTGGTTCATACCCTGGGCCTAAGAAACGTGGTAGTTTTTGAAAGAACGGTAGATGCAAAAGAAGACGTTGGTTTGTGTCGAGAATCTGTAGTGCGAAGGACTTCCTCGGAAGGTGGTGCCTCCTCAGTGGCTCTGGACCCATCCTAGGTAGAGACAACTGCAGGATCCTTAGTCGAAGAGTTTTGTGGCATACTGTACTACAAAAGGGTCTTGGTAGCGGTTTGCAAATCCACAGAAGTGGGCATCAGGGGCTGGGAAAGCACCTCACTGAGGACCATAGAACAGACGACTAGCTTAATGGGAGCATCGTCGGGAGGTCTGGACCTGTGCAGTCTGTCTCTGTCTTTATCTTTACGTTTTTTTCAGAAGATCTGCTGTCAGATGGCTTACCGAAGTTCAAGGACTGTAAGAGAAAATATCTAGCTGGAATAAGGGCCTGGTGACGGATATTTCTGGCATTGAACAAAGCACAAAAGTGACAATGGGGGACGTTGTGGTCTGAGCCTAAACAAGTGACACAGTAAGAATGAAAGTCTCTGTGTGGTATTTGCTTTGCACAGGTGAGATAATTGTTAACTTTTATCGGTTAGTGCAAGAAAAAAGGATCCCCAACAGTGTACTTAGCTTTAGAAGATTTCAGCTTTAGTTCGATAGACAAAATTCAGGCAGAGGCCAACTGGCACTCATGCAAACTGCTTCTGCCTTGGGCTCCACGGCAATAAAGACTGATGTAATGGCTTCGGCTGCCTTACTTTATACTACTGACGACCTGACGTCAGTCCTGAAGCAACAGCAACTGACACAGAAATACTAAGCCTCTGGTATTCGGGCCGGCCAAGGGCTACCTCTGGAAGGGATAACCCAAATGTGATGACTGAAACAGTGAAATACAAAGAACAATGAGATATTGATATTGAGTATGTTGTGCTCCAGAAACAAGGAAATAAAGGGGACTGGAGAAAGTGTAAATTCAGCTGAGGGAGAATGGAAGCTGTTATAATGCTGACAGAATCAAGAAATAATAATCCCAACAATAAAAGGCTGATATGTAGGCTATATATATGACAGAGAGAGTACAACAAAAAAGGGAAATGGATGCGGGATTGGGTAACTAAACTAAAGGATGACTGGCAGGAAATCTGTTCAATTCTGAAAGGAGTAACACAGTCAAGGAAGTTCCTAACATTTGGATGGAAATACTTACAGAAGTACTTTTAGAGGATATACTCTATAAACTCTTTCCTGGAGTAAGTATGGCCTGCTGGAGATGCAAAACAGAACTAGTACAGGACTGGGAGCATATCTTTTGGGCATGCTCAAAGTCAAACAGATTCAAAACAGATACAAAAAACTTAATAGGAAGTAAATGGCAACTCAAAAGGGAATATGTACTATTAAACTGCTTTGGGGGGCTTAAAAATTCACAGGCACATTAAATCTTTCACAGGGTGTCATTTGATTTTAATGTCGGTTGTGCAACAGGTAGCACACTTGCCTTTGGTGCTGAAAGATCAGAAGACTGTGCTGTTTATTCACATGCCAATGCATAAGGGGGGTGCTGCATTCATGACTGTGTCATCCTTTAGATACGACATTAAATCAAGTCCCCATCTGTCTGAGCTACTGCAGCTCAGGTGGATGTAAAAGATCCCAAGTTACCTATTGAAAACAGTGAAGTACTGGTGTGTAAGCTGAACTTTCCATAATAGTAGATCTTCAAATGATCACTTCTGCAGTACCCTTACCTATATGGATTATATCTTGCCAAGGATATAATAGCCTGCATGCTTCCAAAGCTTCAGGGCAACTTTCAAATACCAAACTGTCAAGCAGCTTGAGCTGAGCTGACTAAAACACAAGTTTGTGAGCAAAGCCCTTTAGAGCTTTCCTGCCAGCTGAGAGAGAAGGAAGCTGAGCCCTGAAAGGACAATGCTAGCAGCAATAAAAAAAATAAATGTCCACACCCTGACATAAAAAAACACCAAACAGAATGAGGATTTAGGGAGGGAGGGAACTGCTAGTACCAGCAGTGATCATTCAAATATCTATTGTTAAAGGTAAGCTGAACTTACACAACTGTACATTGTTCTTCATATTTTTTTAAACAAAAAACATCTTTATTAAATTATCATGTATGACACAGGCCATGTTACATTTATATAAATTAAAAAAAAACATAGTGACACAATTGCAGTTACAAACATTATGCATTCCAAACCATGCTAATGCAACTATAGCTGCAAACATTATACATCACTTTTAACATAACCAGTCATTGTTAGTCAACCATTACATAACTCATTCAAATCCTGCCTACTTTTAAACCTCATTCCTCCTGTGCAAGTATTGATCCTACATTTCCCATTCCTTCCCAAGTAATTTGCTCCTACCCTTTTCTAAAGATCCCAGCTCCAGTTGTTTTAGCTCTGTTACAATCTTTGCTACTTCTAGTAAAGGTGGTTTAGACTTTGATTTCCACGTTCTAATAACTGCTTTTTTGGCAGCCATCATAATTAGACTCAGCAAGGCTTTACTATGTCTAGGCAATTCTGATTCTGTATCATAGCCCAAAAAAATAATTTCCCTAGTTATTCCAGTCTGCTCACCCAGCATCTCTGACAGAGCAGTCTGCATGTAATCTTTAAAGTCTGCCAACTCATTACATTCCCAGAAAATATGTTCCCAATTACCTCTTTCCTCCCCATCACACCTCCAACATTTGCTGTCAAACTGAGGAAAAATTCTTTGAAGTCTGCTTGGGGTCTAAAAATACCTATGTCAACACTTCCAAAAAAAGATCCTAAATCTTCTAGATTATGTTGCATACTCGGGAGACAGACATACATCACCCCCCATTGTTTCTTAGTGAATTGCTTATCTAATCTCTCTTACCAATCCTTCCTAACCTCCTCCGATTGATTCTTAAATTTATCATGCAATATTTCATATGCTCTACTAATTATTCCTTTCTTAATGGCAACTTCTGTTCCAGAGTCTTCTAAAAACTCTATCAATACTGGTCTTTTGTTTAGGACCCCCTATTTCTTTCTCTTTGCCTACACTCTGACATCAGTCCTTCATATGGGAGGCAATCTCTAGCCTACAGTCTAAATAAATTCTTGTTTCTTCCCATTCTATTACCTTTCCCTCTCTAGCTATTTGCTTCCAGTACCGTGGTTCCTTTGCCAGTTATCGCAAATATATTCCCGCCCCCTCTTGCCTACTGTCTGTATCCCTAATTGCAGCCATCCCTATCAGCAGAGTTTCCTTTCTCCATTCATGTGTTGGCTTAGTTCTTAGAAGACCTTCTGCTACTTTATGAATATAATATTCTTTATGATTATTGTTATTCTCCTTAAAGGTCTGCATCCAAATTCCCAGTCTCTCCCATTTACTTTGAGCTTGTCCCCTGTTTCACCATCATCTCTTTCCATTCTGAATTATAGTTTTCTGCTTGTGCTATGTATAGGAACCTTAACTGTTTTGCTCTGAAATACCCCTTTAATTCGGGTGATCCCAATCCTCCAGTTCGACTGGAAGAATAACCTTATCCCACTTGACTCTTGCCATCTTCCCCTCCCAGATAAAATCTTTCAGCTCTTTATTAACTACTATCCACAACTTCTCCTCTGGTTGATAAAAATATGCCTGACCAGTGTAGAAGATTAAAGGGACTAAAATCATTTTAACTGCTTGTATCTTACTATCGACATCCATATAACACAGCTTCCATTTTCTCAGTTTTTGTATTATCTTTTGTTTAGTCTCTTCCTACATATCCTTAGCTGCCCAACCGGTATAATTTTTAATCCATACTCCTAAATACATAATTTTGTCATGTTCCCATAAATATGGATATTGTTGAACCAATTCATATGTGGGTACATAATTTACGGCTATTACTTTTGTTTTACCTTCATTAATTTTGTTTGCCAAAAAGGTCTGAAACTGTCTCAATATGTTCCACAGCAGTGTAATGTCCCTTTCTGGTTTTGTCAGGTGTAACATAATGTCATCTGCAAATAGAGTCAGCTTTTCTTGACTACCATATCATTGACCGAGTCCCTTATTTTTTTGCCAGTGTTTTTAAATATAAGGCAAATAACAAAGGGGAGAGAGAAATACCCCTGCCTGGTCCCTCTGCTCATGCAGAGATTATCAGAGAGGACCCCATCCTCTAATTTTACACCTCTGGTCCTTCATATATCCTCCTAATCACCCTTATAATTTTATCAGGGAATGCAAATGCTTCCATTGCTCTGATCATAAAATCCCAGCTTACTCTGTCAAATGATTTCTCTGCATCAAGAGCTACCAACAACAATGGTATTTTCTTACATTCTGCTTCCCTCTGGATCATCACTGCTCTGTTTATGTTGTCAAATGTTTGCCTCCCCTCCACAAAATAACACTGATCCATACCTATCAATTATGGCATCACTTTTGTCATTCTTTTAGCCATTATATACTTAAACACTTTACAATCATGATTTAGTATTGAAATGGGCCTGTATGAAGCTGGATCTGATGGATCTTTACCTTCTTTAGGTATTACAGCTACTACTGCTTTCTTCCAGGATGTTGGCACTTCTCCTCCTCTTATAATAACTGTTAAACAAAACCTTCCAGATCTATCAGTTTTTCCCTCCTAGCTTCTAAACTTCCACAGGAATACCATCTACTCCTGGGGTCTTTCCTGTAGATTGGTTATACATACTATTTTTATCTCATCTCCTCCAATCCTAACTGCTAGTAACTGAGGCTCCTCTCCCTCTAGCCTTTACATATTTAATTATTCTATAAATATTTCCATCTGTACCTTTTCTTGACTTCCATATTTCTCTGTTTTATACAGATTTCATAAAATTTCAGAAATATTTCTAATGCTTCTACAGGATCTCTTGTTATCTCCCTAAGCTTGGAGATGGCCCTTTTTACTTTCCACTGCCTGAGTAGTTGTAATAAAAGTTTTTGTGCTCTAGAGTTATTATCAAAAAACAGTAGTTTAGCAGCAATCTTTCTGAACTCATGCATATTATCGAGGTAATCCCTTATTTTCCATTTAGCAATCTGTAGTTGCGCCTCTTCTTGTTCTGTATGATTCCCCCTGTTTTGCAATAGTTCACACCTTCTCTCTACCCTACTATATGCCTCTCCTGTCCTCACTCACCTTAACAAATCTGATCTGGCCAAGCTCTCATCCTGCTATAATCACATTGCCAGGTTCGTTACAGGCCTACCCTACAGAACACACCACTGTACTAACCTGAAAAAGCATGGATGGATAGAATTCCCACACCTTCTTCACCAGTCCCAACTCATAGAGGCCTTCAAAATCCTTAAACAACCTGAGAATACCCCAGCACTAAAAAACTTAATGACTCCCTACTCCAATCTAAGCTGCCTTCGCTCAGCAAACAGACTCCTTGTCCAAACAACTAAATCTCTCAACCTAGGTGGTGACGCACTATTTGCCAACACCACTGGTAAAATATGGAACTCTCTCCCAAATAACATCACGCTTGCAACTTCTCTAAGTCAATTCAAAAATAGTCTAAAACTCCACTTCAAGTCACACTGGCTATGTCCTTGCTCAAACCTAGACTAGCTCTGTGCCATTAACTAAAACATAAACAACTAGCTAAGATGATAAGTACTTTGCATACTGTGATAAAGAAATATGTATCCTGTCTAACTCTATGTCATTATACTGCCTACCGTCCTTGCTAATATGTTATTAATGTTACATTTGTAGTAATCTCAGAAATAGTAACAGCAGTCTTGTACTTGTATGTAAATAGCCTATGTTTTTGTTAAGTTCTTTCAGCTCATTTACTGTACCTAATTATCAATGTAACTCTGTTGGAGCTTTTCTCCCCGGGCCTCCGCTGAAAAAGGACATGTATCCAGTCGGACCATCCCGGTTAACAAATGTAAAATAAAATAAAATAAATAAATAGTTTAATATTTGTCAGTCTCTCTAAATAATTTTTGTTACTTCTTAACCATATCTCCCTTTCTTTTATTTTCACCCTATTTTTAAATTCCACTTTAATTTTATCCCACTCCCTAACTGTATTCTCAGAAAAAAAGTTTCTGTCTTCTCCAATAGCTCCAGAATAATTTCCACTACTCACTCCTTAAATTCCTCTCTTTTCAACAGATAGGTGAGAAAGTGCCAGTGTCATTTTTATTTCATTACCCTGTGCTTTTACTTTAGTTATTGGCACATGATCTGAAATAGTTACTGGGTGCATATCAAGACCTTCAATTAAATGCACATGCTTTTGTGAAATGTAAATTCTTTCTAGCCTAGCCCAGTTTTGTATATTGGGGAATAATATGTAAATTCATTCCAAATTCCTAGTACTGAATTCACATCTTCCATGCCAAATATTTTCATGAATTTCTTTAAAAACCTGACCTCCTTTGTTGTATTTCCCTATCTGGGCCTCCCAGACACATCTTCACTGTTGCAAATCAAATTCCAGTCCCCACCTATAAGTAATATTCCTCGGTGAAAGCCGATTATCTCTCCCAGAATTTTCTTTAGTTACATTACAGCAGTTTTTGGTGGAATATAAATATATGCCAGTGTAATCCTCCTCCCTTGCCAGTAGTCCCTTTGTACTACAACTCTACCATTATTATCTTTGTTTTCCTCTTATATTACTATTGGAGCTCCTCTTGCTATGAATACAAGTACTCCTCTCTTCCTTTGCCTCAGGTATTCTGCTGAATAAAACGTTCTTTATCACATTCACATGTTCATTTCTTTCCAAGTGTATCTCCTGCAGCATAGTTATTTGCACTCTTTATTCTTTAATATAATTCACTACTTTTTCTTTTTTGTATTTATCTGTGAGACTATTAATATTTAAAGAAATTACAGAAACAATCATATTCTTAAGGGATTATTCCTACCTTTTATGTATAACAGCTTTTTTGTTACATGCATGCAGTGTTTTGCAGGTTAATCTTTTATGTGATTGTTTCTCGTCATCTCCATTTAAGCCTATGTCACATCTTGCAAAACGTTTTGTTTTATTGAAAACCTTCAAATAAAAATACACACATACCCTCAATACCCCCCCAAAACCTAACTTAATAATAACACAAAATTATGTAAATCTTCAAATATTGAAGTTTTACCCCTTAATAAGAATGAAAGTTCCAAACTGACAAGTTACACACAGACTTGAGCTAAACAGAAAGAAAGATTATCCATGCTAAGACGCATGGTAGTGCCTGTGATTTGATTAAGTGCTGTCTGGTTTTGTCTTATCTTTATACCTCTCCTAGCTGGGAAAACACTTCAATGCTTTTGGAAAACATTTTCTCCAAGCCATTTCTCTTTATCAGATTGTCTGCTAGTAACATCAGAACCACATATATGACAGTTTTCTAGAAAAAAGACCTTATAATATTCAATATTCTTTTTCATTTACTTATGTTCTGTTAAAACTTGTTACTGTATAAAGCTAATGGCCTTAACCCAGTCAATCAACTATGCAAGAATGAGAAAAAGCACACTAATTTTAATTTTGTCATGCCCTTTTAACCAGATCCCTTTTTGTTTTACATTGCAGTGCCTACATTTCCTAAAACTCAACAATGAGAAAGAGAGTAGAAGGGAGAAAGAGACAAAAAGAATAATCAGAAGCACCTATTTACATTAGTATTCCCATTACACTTAAAAATAACTGAAAAAAATACTTTATAACATGCAAAGAAAATCATGTACCACTTAAGTAACACTGTTAAGAAAAATGTTTTGCTTACAGTTAACTCTCTCCCTCTTCTTCCCTTCTCCTGAGTATTTTTTCTGAAAATTAATGACTTGGGAACTGCTGATTGAGGGCTCGGTGTCTGTTATTCTAAAAGTGTATTAGTTCTGGTTTAAGCACTTGGGCTTCAGGCCAGTTATTTTACATTAAGAAGGTTTGTGGTCTGCACTCTTGTGGGAGGAGAGGCTGGACTCTGCCCTTCTGAGCTGGGAATTTCTGGTTAAAGGCTTATAGTGCCTGCATATTTGAACTGTTTCTTACTGAAATTGGTACACCTTGTTTGCTGTAGCATAGACTAGATCCAGGTCTGCTGAATCTAGCTTTGTTTGTATGCTTGTTTGCTTCTTATTTCCCTGAAATGCTAATTCCACCGAAAACACGGCTTTTCAGCTCTTCTGTGGATCCCTAGTGACATCTGCATTGCTTACTGTACTTATTTCCTTGTTTCACTTGAAAGAAAGTTACTGTTTGTCATTTTTGCATTTAAGTTACCTGTAACACATTGCATTTAAGTTACCTGGCACTTGCTCACTAAAGCAATTATATAAGTCAGCACTAAAAAATTAAAAGCACTACACCCTCACAAACTCCCCTTGAGTACCTTGTTCCCCATTGGCCCTTTTGTTTTCAATTATAAAGGAATTCCCAATACTATTCTAGCATGTCCAAAGGTAAGTTATCAGTCTCCTCTCTGGTCTAGCTGGTGAATCTGGGAATCTTGAGGCAATGTTACAACTGCCTCATGTACACAGACAACCCTCTCCTCCTCCCAACAAATTTCAACCCATGTGAGAGATGCAACCATATAGCCAAACTGGAGGCTAAGCTCTCTCAACTCAATACTGGCAAAACCTGTCAGGAGGAGAAGGAAACCACACTCACTACAATTCCAGTCTCACATAGACCTACCACGACAGCAAACCAAACACAAACACACAAAAACATACTTGGAGGCTCTAAATAAAAATCTGCCTAAGCAGCAGAGACCTCCAAAGCAGACACCCAAGCAACCGCTACCCCAAAACAAAACATGTGCAACACATAGCTCACAAAGCCAGTGTGCCGAACAGTCACAGCCCTTAAGGCTAAACAACACACTTGATACACTTGTAATAGGTGACTCTATCGTCAGGCACACTGATGTCCCGCTCACCAGGCTGAACAAGGAAAAGGTCACGGTGAGCTGCCTGTCGGGCGCTAGGATCCGCCACATAACACAAGCACTCAGGTCACTCCAAGGCAAGTACAAATATGACTCAGTCATTGTCCATGCTGGTGTGAATGACCTGAGACGTACCTCCCTGGACTACATGAAAAGAGGCATAGAAGAGCTCTCTGAGCATGTGGCCCAGGCCAGTATGACCCTGACCTTGAGTAGCATATTAACCTCACCAAGAATGATGCCACAATATGAAGACAAGATGATCAATTTCAACAATTGGCTTAAGTATTGGTGTCATTCAAAGGGGATCCAATGCCTGTCAGCCTGGGATGACATGCTCGACAAGCCACGATGCTTCACCAGGGACGGCTTACACCTGTCACCCCTGGGCTTTCGGATATTGGCAAAGGCTCTTGCTACCCCCATAGTGCCTTTTTTAGGCAAGGCTCAAAAGACAAACCCACCTCCATAGGTATCACAAGGGATAAGAAACTAAGAGTAATGCTACTCAACGCCAGAAGTCTAAACCTCAAGATGCATGCACTCGAAACTCTCCTTAGCATGGAGAGCATCGATATCTGTGCAGTAACAGAAACCTGGTTCAAGGCTCCCGAGAGCACCCCAGCACTACCAGGTTATACCTCATGCCATGCTTTTCGTCCCCAAAACTTGGACCGAACCAGAAAAGAAGGGGGAGTATCAATATTCGTCAAAGATACCCACACCTCCAGGTTGGTGGCACAGCACGAAGCATCAGAGACTATCCATGTGCAACTAACAGTGGGTAAAACTGCCTTCCAGTTTATAGCCTGCTACAGACCACCCTCCCAAACCCAGGAACCCCACTCGGCCTTCCTGAGAACACTGGAAAATATGAAGGTCTCTCCAAACACCATTACATTGGGCGACTTCAACTACCCAAACATAGACTGGGAGCATTACTCTAGCTCCAACACCCTAGGCCAAAGGTTCCTAGAATTTATAAACTCAAATGCTTTGGAACAACTTGTTACCACTCCCACAAGAGGGGAAAACATACTGGACCTGATCTTCACCAACACGGGGACTCTATGCTCCAGACCAGAAGTGTATCCCTCACTGGTAAGATCAGACCATAAACTAATCTCACTGGATATTCACATCCCGACCCCACCCCCTGCCCAGAAAAACACAGTGAAAAACTTCTCTAAAGCAAATTTCACACTCCTCAAAACTGAGGTGGAATCCTTCAAAGCCCCCGGGCCTGTGGAAAATACGGCCCAGACCGCAGAATCCTTTATAAACACATTCTATGAACACCTTAAGGAATGCATGGATCATGCAATCCCAAATAAAACCAAGACCCAAGCCTCCAAAGGCAGACGTCCTGTCTGGTGGTCCCCAGCCATAAACAAACTATACAATAGAAGGAGGAAGCTACTACATGATAGAGCAAAATCCCAAAAAGGGAAGGCATCTCTGATCAATATTAGCAAAAAACTATGGGCACTCATAAAATCGTCTAAGGCCAGCTTCGAGAGAAAAATTGCACAGAACACTAAGGATAATCACAAGGCTTTCTTTAGTTATGTTAGGAACCTGGGTGGGAATTCCCAGATATGCTCAGAATTAGTCCAAAATGACAAAAAATACACCAAACCCACAGACATTGCCAACATCCTAGCTGACAGGTTCAGCACAAACTTCTCCCCCCCTCCCCACCAAAAGGGCAAATATCTATCCCAGCAGAGTGCTGCCCCCCTGACATCTCAGATGCAAAGGTAAGAGCCGCCCTCTCCAAAGCAAAAAACACAGCATCAATGGGACCAGACGGTGTCCCGGGCTGTGTCCTACATGAACTCCAAGAAGAGCTAAACCCAAACATAAAACTACTGTTCAATCTCAGCCTTACCACAGGATATGTACCCAAAGAGTGGCGTACAGCAACAGTGGTCCCTCTCCACAAAGGTGGTGCCTCAACGGATCCTGGAAACTATCGCCCCATAAGCCTGACTAGCTTGGTCTGCAAAGCTATGGAAAGGATCATCATGGACCTCATAAAAAAAGATATTGGGGACCTACAGATGCTGGATCCTACCCAGTTTGGCTTTGTTAGGGGCAGATCCTGCCTCTTAAGCCTGGTCGATTTCTTTGAAATAGTCACCAAGGCCATTGACGAGGGGAAGGTGGTCCACACAGCCTACCTGGACCTCGCAAAAGCCTTCGATGCAATACCCCACTCGGGCATTATAGATAAGCTCACCAGCTTAAATATAAACCCCTATGTCACTAGATGGGTTGCAAACTGGCTCAAGGACAGAACCCACATGGTTAGAATTGCTGGAGCCATGTCAGACTCCAAACCAGTTACAAGTGGCGTCCCACAAGGCTCAGTCCTGGGACCTCTCCTGTTCAGTTTATATTTCTCGGAGGTACAGGCCAACACGGAAGGACTGTGGCTGACCAAGTTTGCAGATGACTGCAAACTGGGCGCTATAATCGACTCTCCAGCCGACACAAGCATCCTCCAAAAGGGCCTCATAGAAACACACAACTGCTGCCAGAGCCATGGCCTCAAGCTAAACGCCAAAAGTGTATAGTCATCCCCTTTGGCAAAAACAAAGTGCCCACAAATTACCACATAGGTGGTAATCCATTAAGTACGGAAGAAGTAATTAGGGACCTGGGGACCCAAGTTGATAGCAATCTCTCATTTGATAACCACATGGCCAAAGTGGTTAGAAAAACATTTTATATAGCCCACCTAATCATGAAGGGATTCACATCTAGATCAGGGGAGGTCATTGTGCCTCTTTACTCATCCCTCATCAGGCCCATAATTGAGTACAATGCCCCTTTTGGGATGTACCTTACCAGACACCTGCAGCAACTGGAAAGACCCCAAAAGTACCTCACCAAGAGGATCAAAGGGCTCAAACAGATGCCATATGCTGCCCGGTTAAAGAAACTCCAGCTCTACTCAGTGGCATACTGCCTGCTCAGAGGCAATCTGTGCCTGACGTATAAAGCCATGTCCAACCCGGAATTAATAGACATGCGGCACCTCAGAAAATCCAAATCCCATTGAGCTACACGCTCGAGAGACTTGAACCTCAGTACTGAAATAAATAGGACATGCTGGAGGGACAGATTCATAACCCAGAGGCTCCCTTCACTCTGGAATAAAATCCCAGTCCAGGTTAGGCAGAGTCCCTCATTGACTCTCTTCAAGAGGAATCTTGATGAGTGGATGGGGGATCGTAGGTTTACCCCGGGTATCACTTCTGTGTCACTGTTAGACAGAGGCACAGTATACTAACCTCGAAAAAGGGCATAGCAAAATTAATTTAAAATGGGTGGCGAAAGCCAAACACACTCTGGCTAGGCTTATAAATGCCCTAGGGCAGATAGGTTTCCATAGGTTCATACTAGGCTATGAAATAGGGTATATGCTTTCAAGTCCCCTGCAAGTTTAGCAATGTACAAACAAGTCCAATATTTCCATATTTTCTTGTTCTGTCTTGTTTCACAAATATAATTATTGCTTTGTAATCCTACATTCATCAGTTTCCAAGTTACTGATTTTAGTCTCCAAACGTTAATGACATGAAGTAGAGCATATAGTTTAGAGCCCCCTACAAAGTTTAACAAATTCCAAGAAAGTCCAATATTTCCAGATTTTCTTGTTTTATTCTTGTTCATCTCCATCTCCCAAACACCGTCTCTGCTTCATCTTCAGTGCACACTTGACTCTTCTTATCAGCTCCTGTTCTTTTTTTCCATATCTCAAACATTTTCCATTGAAACACGGGGAAAGGTTTCACTAGCACAGTCTCTCTGTGGTCTTTATTACCAGAAGAACAAGAAGCAGTATCTCATTGTGTTTCACAGCTCACTTTTTGTTGGACAAACTTTTGTATTTTTTCCTTAGAATGTATTTCATCAAAAAATGTTTTTGTTCCTCCAGGGTGAAGATAGCTGGGTACAGCAGTTTGAATCTCATGCCTTCTTAAAACAAACCACCACAGGAAAAGGAAACAAACCAAAGGCAAACTAAATACACAAAACTGGCACTAATGAAACGATTCCGTGAGCTCCGCAATTAATAAAACACCAATGCTGGCTCCAGTTATACCCGACCAACTTTAATAAATGCGGAAAATGATTAAATAAAACCACAGACTCCAATAAATATTAGTAAATGTAAGTGCTTTTGCTTAACACGATATTAAACTTCATCAGACATCCGCCATTTACGGTTTAAATAACAGCACCTTTCATCTGATTGGTTCACATCATACACACCCCTTTTAAAACTTTGGAAGACTCCTTTTTCATTATTTAAGACCTTTTTTTAACAAACAAACATCATTCAAACAAATTAAAAAAAAATATTACTGTGTCTACCATGTGTCAACCTAAAACAATATTAATAAATAAAAAAAAGTAACAAAATTAACCAATAAAATACAAATTATATTTTATTGTATTTTACAGTTTCTTTCTTTGCAAAGCTTTTAACTTTAATATAGGCATAATGGAAATGTGTTCATTTATGCCTGGTCAATTATCAGCATTAAGTTTTACTTGCTATATTACTTCTTTCTTTTCTAAATATAGCATCTATGCAGCCCTTAAATTTATTTCCACCCTATCACCATATATTTAAATTGATGAATTGGGTTATCATACACATGTTTGGTCAGCATTATTAAGGTTCACTTTTTTAATAATGTATTCATGCTCATAAACCCTTTGAATGAACCTCCTTTCCATTTTGCTCACATAAAAACTTGGACAAATTGTTACATTGTGATGCCACTAGTGTATTACTTATATAGTGAAGCTATTAGCTACATTTTATTTGAAACTTAGTAACACAAGCTAGTACCTACATTTATTTTTGGACACAACCTACAAAGCTCCATGTCTTGCCATTCCAGTATTAGTTTTCCTTGAAACACCATACATGGGTGTTCCCCTAGTAAAACTTAGCCCTGAGGATCAATACGTTAAATGGTTGTTTTCTTTTATTTAAATTCTTATACCAAACTCTTATGAAATTCAGTATATCTTGTATAAAAAAACTACTAAAAATTCTAGATATTCAGACCATATTATGCTGGAAATTTATAATAATAATTATATTATTCCTGGAGTATAAAAACCTACATCCATACCCTCTTTCATTATTGGTCCTATCCCTTTGGTCAATTTTTAATTAAATAAATCAATTTAATTAAAATCAACTTTCTTAACTTTTTAATTTACTTCTTTATTTTTATTTTCTTATTCCTTTTCTATTTTTCCAATTATTGAAACATAATTTTTCAATTTTGGGATTTGAATACTTTACTTCAGAAGAATAATCTCTTCTAAATACATCATTCTGAAATACATACTAGCTGTCCCATTTTGGTGGTCCCTTTTGGTGGTGTAGATTGAGTGGTGAAAATTTTTAGATGTGAGGAGGTAAAACTAATAATATATATGAATAAGTATAATATCTATATCTATACCTCCTCTAGCATCCTATCTATCCAGATAGATATCTAAATAGAAATACACACATACAATAAAAACAAACATGAAAAGTTTTAATATTGCATTTTATTAAATTATAGTAGTTTTATTCATTTTTCTTAATAATTCATTCATCTTTACAATATACATATCATTATAAACCATATATTATTGTTAATTTTGTTGTATATGAAAATCAAAATATATTCCTATCCTTTCCCAATATGCCATACATAACTTGGCAATAGAACCCCTCATATGAACCCCCATAAATTTTTTCTGTAAAATATAAAAAATATTAAAAAATAAAATTTATTACCAATTCAAGTAAGTAAATAAGTAATAAGTTTTTTCTTTTCTCCTGAGGAATACTTTTCTTTTAAGTAGCATCTGTTTAGCCCACTCAAGCCTCTATGCCTGTGGTATATACCGTATGGTATAATCGTAATAACACACCACCTACAACATTACACCTAAATTCATTGGTTAATTATCTCTAAAAAGTTCCATGAAGCTTAACAAATTTGCACTTCTTACTCAAAATGTTCTTAATTCATAAACAAATATTTAGCAGACTGAAGTGACTGCCACTATAGAAGGTGCATCTGTTGCATTTACATTTATTTATGGATTTTGGATTTCAAAAAAAATATTGAAATTCTTGGTGTCACTATATTCAAATAATTATAACGATATATATATATATATATATATATATATATATATATATATATATATATATATATATATATACATATATATATATATACATATATACATACACACACACACACAAAAAGATGTCATTTAATTGTGCGTATATCTTTCGGTAGGTTCATTCCATTCATTCAGTGAAATCATTTGATATGTGTTAATTCGATAAAACAGCCACCAGGTACCAAAAGAAACTAGTAAGACGATCCAAGGCACCACAGGTCCAAGAATCAGCCGGAATTCTTTTAAAATCCAACTTTAATTTAATCACAAAAGCACATAAACGCACACATTAAAACCAGCATTTTCATTTGAATCAATTCATCAGATGTGGATCAGAGAACAATTAATGCCTTTTATAATCCTCTAGGAGGTTAATTATCCAATAAAAAACATCCAATTTAAAACATCATTAATCCTCATGAATATTCATATTAAAACCTTGCATGCAGAAAAAACACTATTAACCATAAAACTTTGTATAAAATGTTCATAAATATTAAAAAACATGATATACATTTTACAAACTTAAAAAATACATCACATGAATTTATAAAACCATAAAATGCTTAAATATCCTGGATAACTTGAGTAACTTAAATAAAACCATTTGTATTAAAATAAAAGTAAAATGTTTTTAGCACACTCTAGTGGTTAAAGTTAAAATTGCATTAACATGTGAAAGAAAAGGAAAAGCATCAAATACACATGAGCAGCTAGTACCTTGTTATATAATCCTATAATTTAGCTGCCCTTAGTTTCAACAGGGGTACAAGAGAGATATTCTCGTTTAAACCTGGAGGGGATGTAGCTTGAAGTGTTATTTGCTGCCTGAGCTCTTTATATTCTATTTTCTCTTCCCATTGTCCCCCTCTAACATTTTTTTGACCCCTTCCAACACAAAGATGGAATAATTAGAACAAACACATATTAAAGAATGTTTAAAAAGGGAATTTGTTTCCTTCCTGTTTTGCATATCATATAGATGTTCGTATATCCTCCTTTTTAGCTTACGTTCAGTTTTGCCCACGTAAAAAGAATGACATACCTCAGACAAACTTGGAAAAACTAGGAAACGCTATATAGACTCACCGAACAGTCCCAAGCCCAAGTCTCAATTCCACTGAGAATATAAAGTCCAACTCGATGTGAATGAAAAAATACAAATTTATTTTAAGCCGTTAAAACCATATGCTTTTCATTGGCTTACAGTCCGACTTCTTCAGAAAGAACAAACAAGCAAACAGTGCCTCCCCTTAATTGAGAACATTTAAACAGTTCACTAATTCAGAATAGCAAGTCACATGATTGAACCTCATCTGAATTAAAGTCCCAGCACTAAAAAAGCACTAGGGGAACAATGAACAACTAAATGCTCATGTAATAATAATACAATACCAAAATGTTAAAACCATATTACATGCAAAACAGGTTGCCAGATAAAACAGTGTGTACATACACACTTGACAAATCTAGGACATGTAAATAAATAAAGGTTTTGATTTTAGTCATAAAAATTGAATATTTAAAAAAAAAAAAATTAAAACAAAAAAATCAAACGGCTGTATAAACCCCCACTGCCAAGTTTAGAAATTGAAAGAATTTTTTAAGATTTTGAAGACAGAACACACTGCCTGAAGTTAAAATGGCCTGCAGGGCCAGATAGTCTCACACCAGGAAAGGTGGAAAAAAGCCTTCTCCTTTGGGAATCTGAAGTAAGACAGCTGTATCCATAAGCTATAAAAAATGTTGTTATTACTGTTTCGCCAGACGTATGCATATCCTAACTTGAAACTACTATCCTGTGGCAATAACAAGTTGTCAATGTAGCTAATGCACATTGCATTGTAACTCTTCTTGATACTACTACCCCGGTGTAAGTATAAATAACAAACTTAGGGTGTAGTTGGTCACTGCCAACCTCCACTCTATTTCATTCCATTGAACCCGCTTCCGAGAAACTAGTGCCCCCGAACCCTCTCCATTGTCGCCAGACTAACTAGATGACACTAAATAGTGTCTACTACAAGAACATAGTCCAGCAAGAAGTGGACCAAACTGGCAACACTGTACAATACTTGGAGCCAGTACCTACTGCCCCCCCTTTCCGTATATTCCCTTACTGAGTCCTGTAAGCCCGCATAAGTGTGTAATCTGGGCTTTTATATTAGCCATGTATTGGGAACTTGAATCCTGCTGCTAAATAAAAGTAAAAATATAATATCTCAGGTGGCATAACCAGGTAAAGGCTCAAATGATGTTCGTAATTTGAAAAAATATTGAAGGGTGACTATTAGTAAGACATGTAGAAACCCCTCTAGTATGGAATGATTTTGCTACAGTTCCCAATACATGGCGAAACAGTAATAACATTTTTTATAGCTTACGGATACAGCTGTCTTACTTCAGATTCCCAAAGGAGAAGGCTTTTTTCCACCTTTCCTGGTGTGAGACTATCTGGTCCCGCGGGCCATTTTAACAACAGGCAGTGTGTTCTGTCTTCAAAATCTTAAAAAATTCTTTCAGTTTCTAAACTTGGCAGTGGGGGTTTATATAGCTGTTTGATTTGTATGTTTTAAATTTTTTTTTTTTTAAATATTCAACTTTTATGACTAAAATCAAAACCTTTATTTATTTATATGTCCTAGATTTGTCAAGTGTGTATGTACACACTGTTTTATCTGGCAACCTGTTTTGCATGTAATATGGTTTTAACATTTTGGTATTGTATTATTATTACATGAGCATTTAGTTGTTCATTGCTCCCCTAGTACTTTTTTAGTGCTGGGACTTTAATTCAGATGAGGTTCAATGATGTAACTTGCTATTCTCAATTAGTGAACTGTTTAAATGTTCTCAATGAAGGGAGGCACTGTTTGCTTGTTTGTTCTTTCTGAATAAGTTGGATTGTTAGCCGACGAAAAGCATACAGTTTTAACGGCTTAAAATAAATTTGTATTTTTTTATTCACATCGAGTTGGACTTTATATTCTCAGTGGAATTGAGACTTGGGCTTGGGAGTGTTCGGTGAGTCTAATGACATACCTCACACAGAGCTAAATAAATAAGGCCATTTGAGTCACAGTTAAAATATCCTTTACTACTTAAAACCACATTTCTACTGTTTAAAATAACTTCTTCCTTATTCATTATAAACCAACATTGTGAACATCGCCCAATACAATTTCATTTATTTCAAAGGAGAATTGTACCAACAGGTTAGAGGGGTGGCGATGGGAGCTGCATGCGCACCCACCTACACTAATTTAATTTTAGCTATATGGGAAGAAAAATATGTTCTGGACTCCATGTATAAAGATTGTTGGAGCCTCTACAAAAGGTTCCTGGAAAAAGAGCTCAGGTGGCAAATAACACTTCAAGATACATCCCCTCCAGGTTTAAATGAGAATATCTCTCTTGAACCCCTGTTGAAACTAAGGGCAGCTAAATTATAGGATTATATAACAAGGTACTAGATGCTCATGTGTATTTGATGCTTTTCCTTTTCTTTCGCATTTTAATGCAATTTTAACTTTAACCACTAGAGTGTGCTAAAAACATTTTACTTTTATTTTAATAGAAATGGTTTTATTTAAGTTACTCAAGTTATCCAAGATATTTAAGCATTTTATGGTTTTTATAAATTCATGTGATGTATTTTTTAAGTTTGTAAAATGTATATCATGTTTTTTAATACTTATGAACATTTTATATAAAGTTTTATGGTTAGTAGTATTTTTCTGCATGCAATGTTTTAACATGAATATTCATGAGGATTAATGATGTTTTAAATTGGATGTTTTTTATTGGATAATTAACCTCCTAGAGGATTATAAAAGGCATTAATTGTTCTCTGACCCACATATGATGAAGTGATTCAAACGAAAACGCTGGTTATAATGTGTGCGTTTATGTGTTTTTGTGCTTAAATTAAAGTTGGACTTTAAAAGAATTCCGGCTGATTCTTGGTCCTGTGGTGCCTTGGAATGTCTTGACATGTGTTAGTACTTAAAACTTGTTCCAGCCTCTTATTATAGTCATATAAATCCATTATAACCACCCCTACCCCCTTTATCTGGTTTCATAATTTTAACTTGTTGTTGCTTTAAATGGTTTAAAATAAGCTGTTCTTCCCTATTCAAATTAGAATTAGTACTCTGCTTTCTACGTTTATGGGAGAAGAACTGCCTGAAATCCAATTCACATATTCTCTCATAACTTGCTAGAAGCTATGAGAAAGGGGTGGGTTATAAGTACTACTGATATTATAGCTATTTATTTCTTCACATTGTGTACTTTTATCATACATTAATGAAACAGGAATTTGCCTTAAATAAACTTTCAAATCTATTATGACATCTGTTGCATTCGAAAAACAGTTGGAACAAAAGTCATACCCTTCACTAATAAATCTGCAATAGCAACATCACATTTCATTTCAGATAAATAAAATACTTAAAAATCCTTGTCCTGATTGTATTATTATTTCACAAGCACTTTTATTTATTCTTTGATCCACTTAATTGGAACTACCATTTTGTTCCATAATGGATTCCTTAGTTGTTAATATTTCAGTCGTGATTGGTGGGGTACAAGGGATTGGTTGTTGTTCTATGTTCTCCATGGATTGTTTTTGGGGCATGATACTTGAAACCCAACCCCTTGGTGAAATGTATTGTTATTGTGGTTATTTCTAACTTTCAATCTTTTGGATCTCCTAAGTTCAGGAATATTTTGCTGGTTATACTCAATAGGTTCCTCATTAGTACCATCGCCATTGTGTAAATTGTCTGTTAAGTCATGAGATTCCCCCACCAAGCAGATTCTGAAACGACTCTGTGAAGTTATTATATTTCTTCCCCCACTCTTGGGAAGTGTGAGGCCAAGGTTATACTGTACCATTTCTATATTCCTGGATATCACAATTTATTTTATCTAATTTTCCTATTCTGAGTTTATACAAAAAGGGGGCAGTCTCCCGATACTTCTTTTAAATCAGGATTATGATTGAATATTTTCCATTTGTTCAAAATAATTCTAAAAAAATTAATAAAATTAGGATTGCATACCTTAAAACATTTTCCCAAAGTGTTAATAATTGCCCCACTTAAAAACCATTCTCCTATTAATGAATCAAAGAATAAGCCTTCTTTATCTCTAAAAAAGATGACAAATAACATTGTCAAAGGTCAGTGGATATTAGTGGGCAGGCATACAGGAACATTCCAGTCCAAAAAAAAAGAAAATACATTGTCTTCAAGGCCTTCTTGCATGGAGTCTTGGAAAATAACTTTGCCAGTTGATTGTTCAAAGAGGTCTACTTGAGGAATTTCCCACAGATGAAGAAAATCTTGGAAGACCCCCTGATGTAATTTCCATTTATGAGGGTCTACCCTGGTCCTGCTCAGCTTGTCTGCCACACAATTTTGCTCTGACAGAATGTAGGATGCCTGTAGATTAAGAGTGTGGTGTGAAGTTTTATACCAAGCTAACATGGCTAGTCTGTAAAGAGGGTACAACCTGGTTCCCCCTCGTTTGTTGCTGCACCACATGACTGTGTTATTGTCTGTGACCACTTGAAGATGTCCCAGGAACCAAAGATGGTTCAGAGAGTCAAGTGCTTTGATCAGGGCAAGAATCTCCTTTGGATTTATGTGCTTGCTTCTGTCCTTGGTGTCCAACACCCTCCTGAAATTGCTCCCCAAGCGAAGTCTGGAGTGTCTGTGGTGACTGACTGCTTTAGAGCAGGGTGGGAGAAGGGGAGACATGGATTTAATGATATTTGTTGTCTCCACGAAAAGATTTCTCTTCTGACAAATCCCAGCACTGGGATCTGAAAACATAAATGGTGTTGATGTTGAGGCCAAAGAGATTTCAGATACCACTATCTTTTTCATGTGGAGTCATGCCAAGGGTATCATGAGAATCGTAGATGCTATGAGACTCAAAATCCTGATGTGATGTATTCCCTCGCAGTGATCAAAGTGTGAATAGAAAATCTTTGAAATAGATTTGGATAAAAACGTATTTTTCTTGTGGAAGAAAATTTCTTTAAACTGAGGTGTCTAGCTGACATTCCAGGAGCACAATCTTGTGTAAGGAAGTCAAGAAAGACTTTTGAATGTCCTCTTTGAATCCCAGTTTGTACAAGAGATTTCTCACCCAAGACAGAGAGAGACAGATATTTCTGACACCTTGAAAAAGACTCTGCAAAGATAAGCAAGTCATCTAAAGATGGAAAAATGTGGACACCTGTAGTGTGCAATGAGCTAGACATTTAGTGAACACTCTTGGTGCAGTGGATAGTCCAAAATATAAGGCAGTGAACTGATAATATTGTGTGTGTCTGGATCATGTTAAGAAATATCTGAATTGTGGATGAATATGGATGTGATGATAAGCATCTTCTAAGTCTAGTGTTACTAGGAAACCTGAAAGAGGAAGAAGAGGTGACAGGTTGTGAACTGACAATGCTTGGAATTTGGGCACTATAAGAATGATCAAGAACTGGTCTCCAAGCATTTTTTTTCTTTGCACTAGGAACATCATTAAATAAAACCCCTTCACAACTTTGAAGGAGAAACTGTTCCTATCACTCCTTGGGACAGCATGTGATGAAGAGCATGTGGAAATAAAAGAGTCTGATCTGCAGGATGAGGAATAAACCACATACAATGGAGGAATTTCTTCCCACTGCCATCTGTAGCCAAACAGAAAAAAATGGAGATTCAGACTTTCTGGAAGAAAAAACAGGCCAGAGTGTGTGTGTGTGGGGGGGGGGGGGGTGTCACAAAATCTCTTAAACAGTTATTCAGATTTGTTGAATTGTCCTTGGATTTGGGAAGTCTGAAACTTTTTTTGAATCCTTCTTTCTTTATAAAAGTCTGTTTACCTGAATTCTGTTCAAACTGTTTATTCCATTTTTTTTGCCAAAACTGGATGAGGAGAAAGTAAATCCATTGGTCAGTTTGAAAATGGAGGTCTGAAGTTCCCTGGACAAGTCTGCCCCTTTCATCATACTTTTTGATCACCTCTGCAGTAGAGGGGCCAGACACTACATGTTTTTTTCCAAGGGAGAATTTAAAATCTCACTTTTTACATAATCTGGGATTTTCAGAGAATGCAGCCAAGCAAACCCCATAAAACAGTACAGTGGCCATTGCAGTGGAAAAACTGACAAAAGAGCCATACACACACACACACTACAAACAACGAGTACAGACTTGTGCAATAAAAGCAACTAAGTTATTTAAAGAAGATTTGTTTCACAAGAAAAAACTGTAGATAAAACATTCCTCATACTTTCACAACTTGTCAGAACAAACTTTAATATTAACGACAATCCAAAATTCTGAAAATCAGAATTGCGTAAGTATACATTTTCTTTACCATACCTACCAATAACCTTCAAATCCTTATTAGGACTGGAATTAATTAAGTGCATGGCAGCAGTGGAATCAACTAAGGCTACAGCTGCTGGGTCAGATTTAAGAATAGTGTATACAAATTTTAAAAGACTAAGGAACTTTATACATCTTTATCTGCCTTTTCAGGGACCTCTGGCGAACTATCTGGAAAACTGCAGGCAGTAAGACACACATCCTCTAAAGCAGACAGGACAAGAAGAATGGGTGTAGATTCTAGAAAATCCTTCTGTAACAACTCATTTTACTTTCCGAGGAACTGGGAAACCTCAGTGTTCACCCATTAAAAACAATGGGACATTCTAGCAATAGTCTCAGAGAAAGACAAACCCGCACAGGGAAAAAAAAGAAACTGAGCTCACCTTTGAGTCTGAATCAGAAATCTGAAGACAAAACATTGAATTCATCCCTGCATCTTCCTGTTCAGTTTAAAAATCCCAGAAACGACTTTAAAGGATCAATAGCCTGAATGAAACCCTGAACCAGTCCCAGTACACTACTCCTACTCAAAGAAATTTGTGGACTAGACACATGCTTGGTTTTCTGGGGGGGGGTTTGACAAGAAAAATGGGGCCAACCGTGTTGCTAAACACAACAGCTGCCTCCCCAGGGACGGGCACAGCATTATGACACAACAGAGAAAACTTCCCTGTTCCCTCTCCCAGGACCGACATGAGTGGCTCTCCCTTGCCCACTGAGGGGACTGCAACAGCCACAGAGGATGTGGCTAACCCCTGGTCCATAGTGGTTTTAGGTGCTATACCAGAGGGATCTGTGGTAAAAGATGAGTGGTTTGAGGTATAACAAATGGTCACTTATGGCTGAGGACAATTGCTGTGGTGGAAGAAGGACCAAACAGTGGGTCTGGTAGTCTGTTCCATGGTGAAGCTGAAAATGGTGCTTGTTTCCCGCTGACAAGCAGTGAATGCCGGTAAAACTAAAAGTCCAAATAAGTGACTTTTTTTACAGGAAAAAAACACACTAAAAAGCACTTTAAAACATGATAGCCCACAATAGAAAAATAAACAAAATTATTTCTTTACAAAAAATATTTTTTCAGTTAGTTTACACTACTTTTAAACTGACAGAAAAAAACAAGTGCTCCATTTAAAAGTACATTAGTCTCAAGACAGACCATTAAATAATAGTCTTAGCTTTAAAATAACTTTCCTGAAGTGGAAAGCAATAAAACATCACCAAATTTTAAGAAAATTGAATCTTTTCCTCCAAATGGGAACTTATTTGCCCAGCAAAGAAAAGCACAAGCCAAGTGTTGATTATCAAAAGTATCAGAGAAGCGTACTCTTCAGCAGAGGTAAAGCTCTAAAGGGCTTCGAGCTCAAACTTGTTTTCAACTCAGCTCAACTTGAGCTGCTTGACAGTTTGGGCATGTGGAAAGTGCCATGAAGCTTTGGAAGCTGGCCAGATGTTATATCCTTGGCAAGACATAACCACATAGCCAAGGGTTCTCCAGCAGTGATCAATATGAAGACAAGGAACATTATCAGATTCCCTTACAAAATTTTCCCTTGTAATTTAAATACCAACTTGGGTCTTCCATGAAAAAGAGATCACTAGTCTAGTGGTACTAACTCAGTCAACAAAAAAATAAAGACTGTTAAAAAAAGTTATCATAGAGGATGGAAAATGACAAAATTCAACAATTAATGGGGGAAATGAGATCATTCAAAACAGAGATTTAGAAATGCATAGGGGAGTAAAGAAAGTGAATATGACATGTAAGAACAAATAGAAACAGCGGAATCAGCTTTTGGATAGTGGCCTGAATATCTGACCTTTGATTAAAGAAATGAGGGCACGGTGATCAACTTTTAGACTTATACATGAGTGTAGGGTGAGTTGAAATGTTTCATGGTAATCATGATTAACTAAATGCCAGAAGGGAAAAAAATATTAAAAATAAGATGTGTAACAGTGGTCACTTTAGCAACAACCCAACTGTATGAATCTTTTTAAGATTCCCCACTATTAAACTTCCATGCCCTATTTTGTGTGAATGCCTGTGTGTTCAACATACTTAAAACGATTAGATCTGTGAATATTGCATAAAGACTGCACTGCCTGTAAAGATTTTTTGCTAATTCTACCAAAAGAAGAAATTGTTGCACCTGATGTTAGGAATGTAAAAAGGTTGCAGTAAAGCTTTCCTCCAATGCCAGAATAAAGTTATGGCTCCTGCTTGGTTGAATAGCCACTTATGATGCACCAGCATCAAAAGCTGAGCCTTTCTGCTAGAGAACTAGCTTACCCGAGGACATAGTATAAAGAAAAAATCAGGGACAGATTTTAATTTTGCTCTTATAACCTTAGAAAGTTGCTAAAATAAAAGGTTGCACGTTACCATGCATTTTCTTAAGGAGAAGAAGTCTGAAACTGAAATGTCTGTCATTAATTAGTGAATTCAATCCTAAACGATTTGCTAGAAAACCATACATTTAATGAGGAAAAGGATAAAAATATGAGACAGAAATCTGGACATTCTGCGAAAATCTGGGAAGTTGAGAGGTATTCCCCCCTTCGCACAGAGGATAGGACAGAGTTGTATGTACCACACACACACTTATATATATATATTCATACATATGTATTTATAAATATACACATATATATAAAAATATACACATAATGCATATATATATATATCACACACTATATATATATATATATATATATATATATATATATATATATATATATATATATATATAGATCTAGGACATTTGCTCAACTGAGCAAACGACCGAAATCCAAACGGCCGGGCATACTTACGCAAAAGTGCTTTTCACCGAAGAAGCACTTTTGCGTAAGTATGACTGTTGCTAAGGCTGTACTACGGTGCTGGTAAGGGAAATTTCCCTTTTCCCCACTGTAGTGCGGTCTCGGAGGGAGAATACTAAAGTAGGGGGGGTGTGGGGGTGCAGGGGGGCAAAGCCCCCCTGCTAAAATGTAAATGTAGTGTTTTTTTTTTTGTCACATGCTTTAACGAAAGTGCTTTTTCGATAAAAGCGCTTTCGTTAAAGTGTGTTCAGGTTTTATGGATTCGGACGTTTGCTCAGTCAAGCAAACGTCCTAGATCCATATATACACACCCCATTCTTTTTGATTAGCTACTGTATTTACAGCTGGTTGTTTCCAGACTGCTGATGGGCTAATTTCGGTTTTGATATGTTTCTATTGGGTATTGATGTTGTCAACCATTTTTAAACAGTGTGTACTTGTTATATTACTTATTACAAACTTTTACTTTACAGTATTAGCTCTGATGAAGTTCTGACAATGTTACAGAATGAAAGCACTTGACAACAACAGTTTCACCTCAGTGTCACTTCTCTTTTTTATTTTTTGATATTTACGAAGTCATTTTCACACACACACACACACACACACATATATATATATATATATATATATATATATATATATATATATATATATATATATATATATATATATATATATATATATATATATATGGGTTCACTTTATAATCCCAAAATCCTGAAATATCGAATTTCAGAATCTCAAGATCATACAGCCAAAACCATAAAATCCCGAAACTCCAGAAGCACGAATTTCAAAATCGTGACTCCTACACTAACCATACACCACACACCTTCCCCCCACACACAAACAGACAAATCTACCCTACATACAAGAAGGGGGGGCAGCACCCCCACACCCCCCTACTTAAATATACTAACTCCAAGGTTGCTCTACACAAACACACACACAAAAACACCACCATACAAGCTATATTCCCCTCACACACACACATCACAGTAACAAAACACACTGACACACACTAAAGCCCCTAACCAACACTTTTACTTCCAGCTATCCATTCACAAAGTGTAACACCAGAAGTGCTACTTCAACATCTTCGGACTTTGGGATTCTGAAAATCGCGCTTCTGGAGTTTTGAGCTTTCGGCTTTATAATCTCGGGATCCTATATATACACACACACACACACACACACACACACACACACACACACACACATATCCTCCCTGGAGTCTAGTGTCACTCTCAAAATATATACATATCCACAAGCCTACTCCCTCAACAACTGTAACCATTCTTTTATTTTCTGTGCCACTAAGAATAAGACTCAGTCCATTTAATTACAATCCTCCTTGTACTGTCTGATTCTACAGCAAACATCTTCTTCTATGTTTTAATATATATTTTACTTCCCTTCTGTAGGATTTGACCATTTGTTGTTGTTACAGCCTCTCCTACTTGCCCACTGCCCTTGTTGAGGCATGTCTGAGGCCACCTGTCTGGGATTCACAGATAAGAAAGGACACTATACCATGCTTGGGGGACATCAAGGCATCCCTGTGCAGTGCCATATGCTTTCACATTGGGAATTTTATGCCTTATTGATATTTCACAAGGGACAGGATATTCTATGACATCATAACTGTACATGCATTCACATGTACATGAAGAGTGGCACATCTGCCTCACTCCCACTAAGCACACGTATCTCTGAGAACTTGTGTGAAACTCTAGTCCCCACTAAATTGCAGTACAGTGCCACAGTCTTCCACAGCATGCCCCCAAACATAGGCAAGGTAGCTGTCAACTGCTTAAGCCTACCCCCTACCAGTCCTCCAGCTTCCTAGGTCACTAGTTTATCATAGCTCACTAGTGTCACAAGCAGATGATTGTTGTTCACTTCCTCTCAGGCATCTAGTGGAACATCTAACCACCTGTCATTAAACTCCTTTTTCTGGAATCTACTACAGGTAGTTTCACTTAATGCTAATATTAGCTTACACTAAAATTATTATGCAGAATTAGTAGATAAAGACATGTGGTCAAAAATTATCATGAGTCCAGCTCCATGTCATAGAAGGATGAAGCCCGGACTGTGACCAAACCAAACAAATTAAAGCACATTAGTGACTAACATGTTGGAGAAGCAGGTAAGAGAGGGTGACGAGTGGACAAAAATGGCTCACCCAAATTGAAGGGGCAAGGTGGTCCATCCCACTGCAATATTGTCACCTGCTGAAGACAGAGGTGCACAGCATACATTGTAAGGCCAGGAGATGTGCACATGGCTCTGTCAAGCTACATCTGCATGGTAGTCTTTAAGTCTCACATATGGGAATATGTAGACTTGCAGAATAACAGGCAATGTGCTCTCATGTCTTTGAATGCATTTTTATCAGCCAAAGGGTGAGGGGTTAAGGAGGATAACATTTATTTCAGAAGGTATAGCTAATGAGTGGGATAAAATGAAAGTGGAGTTTAAAAACATGTTAGAGGTCAGAGTATAAGACTTATGGGAAAGAAGTAATAGGAATTAATTATAGCAGGTGACAAAGGTTAAAATACTGCAGAAGACAAAAAATAAATATGGAGTATCTGGATAATATGCAAGCATTTAGAAAGCTTATTATTAAGCAAGTACTTCTTGATGACAACCCCACGGCACAAAAAATTTAGCACAATATCTAGAAATGAGAGACAGTAAGACAGCGAGCCAAAGGAAAGAAGAAACAGGAATTATTTAGAGGGGGTGACAAATGTTAAAATACTGCAGAATGGTACTCTCACAAAGCTAGGAAAGGAATTACTGCAGAGTGCTAAAGGGAAAATAAGGGAGTTTTCGGATAATGAGCATAAGTTTGGAAGGGCTGCTGTTACACAATTCTGGAGCAAAAACACTTTAGCATAAAAAATTAGGCAGCAGAAAGTAGAATAAGTTGTAGCCACAGTTAGGAGGCCTACAACCAGAAAAAAATATAGATCTACAGAGTTATTACAGATATTTTGAAATTTTTATAAAAATGTGTATAAAGCAGAGTAATGAGGAAACCAAGAAAAGGCATGAATGGAAATATACTGATGAAAAAATTGATTAAGACAAAGTTAGAGGAAGATGAGGCTCAACAAGTAATAGCCAAGATAGGAAGAGAAGAGATAAAAACAATGATGCACAATCAATCATTCTACAGCAACAGATTGTATTCACAGGATCATAGAAGTTACAAGGCAATTGAGCTACTATGCCATTTCCACCCTGCCAGTACCCACCCTGCCTCTCCTTTGTAGCCTATAAATCTAGAAAGGGATATTTAAGTGCTGTGGAATGTCTTGAAATTGTTTCATGTCTTTTCAGGATGTAAAAATAAATTAAGACAAAACAAAGACTATAGCAGTAAACTATGTAAGCTCATATTAACTGGTTCAGCAATACCCATACTTATATGAACACGAGATGAAGTACTTAATGTATGGCAAGTAAGGAAATGTGGAATGAAACTAAAATGTATGTGAATGTACTTACCAGAATTTTTTGATTTATCTGGTCTCAGTACGGGCACTGAGAACAGTTGTACTGATCACCCTGACATCATTATTTGGCAATGACACTCCTCATGTTCCATAAAGCCCTGCCCCCAAGAAAAGGACTCCAGATCAAGTTATGATGACTAGCTAGCTTATATATCCTGACTGAAAGTAACACTAAAACCATATATATAGTTAAGAACCATTAGGGGGAGCAGACCTTCCATGAAGTAGGTACTGAAAAAGATTGCAATTTCTAATAGACAGCTATTATGAGAAGGGGAGGGTTCCTTGTCTGAGCCCAGATGTAACAAGGTACATACTGATGTCCAGAATTTTTGGGGGATCATTTTTATGTTGAAGTCATAAATGGCTATAATATTGTTTTTATACAGGTTAACTTTTTTTGTGCAGCGGGGCGTGGCTGTTTAAAGTATTTAAGAATAAGGTATTAAAAGTATTGACTGCCTCGTTGGATGGAAAAGTTTTTAGGACACACCAACTAAAGACTTTCAATGAACTGATGGAGTCTAAACTGAATTTAAAAAGGTTTTGGGTTGTTTTAAGTTGGTCAGTAGTACTTATATGGGTATAAACTGGAATCTGTTTATGTTGCATCTTTACACTTGTATTGGATTTTGAAAGGTACAAAATAAAGGAGTGATAATTTAGCAATAAACCTTGTTGGAAAATATGCTGACTTTTGGGAAAGTAAAGGGAGCTTGAAGAGATTAAGATCTTTGGAAAATGTTGAAATAAATAACACAGTAAGATTCGTACATGGAAGAGGAAATTAGACTACACTGATAAAGACAGAAAATGTGGTATAGAAATATAATGAAAACATTTTACTGTGAGAATCCATGAGACAATTTTGATAAAGTCATTAAAGCAATTAAGGATACAAAAATGTGATGCAAACAATTAACAGTATGTCAGGATTCTCTATGGAGACCAAGAATAAACAGATTACCAGTTAAAGGGAGCATGAAATATAAAGCAATACAAGAGTGGCTATTTTTTATTGTAAACAAGAAGAGAAAACATAATATGCATATATGAAATGTGAAAGAGATAAACTATAGGACACAGTATTAACAGAAAATGTATTAAATGATTACAGCATTAAAGTAGTTGATACTATGGTCAAAAGAAGAAAAAAAAGTGAAAAGAATGGATAGACTGATATGTAATTTTGGGAAAATTTAAAGGCAGAGACACAGTTTGCTTCAATAAAAGAAATGGAAATTATCAGAAATAATAAGGAAGATAAAATAGCCATGGTGCAAAGACAGAGGAGTAGGAATCTAATAAATATATGAGTTTGTTTAAACATTTAGAAATATGAATATGCAAATAATGTAAAAAGTGTGGCTATATTATTTTAAATATATATATAAGATACTCCAACTCTTTTGATAAGTGTCACAGGATCTTTTACTTTCACCAAAGCTACAACCAACTCATGCTGATAGGTTCTCGGTTTAACATTTCATCTGGAAGATATGGGGTAGTGCAGCACCCCCCTAATGCTACATTGCAGTACCAGCAATTTGAAAATTAATCCTATTACCTCGAGTGGAAATAGAAGCTACAGCCTGCTGGTTTTCCATCAGCAGTAGTAAGCGTGCTTGATGTTGAGTCACAGCATTGTAAAGGACTGCAATGTAAAATAAAGAAACCAAGAAGAAACTTTGCAGTGTGGAAGGTGTGAAGTTCATTCCTTGAATGATGTTATGCACCTAGTTCACTAATAAAAATCGAACTGTAAAATACGTACTGCAAAATAGTAAAACAGAAAAGAGTAGATAGTCCATAGTTGAGTAAAAAATGGAATATCCTTTAGGATATTTCATTTTTAATTCAACTGTGGAAAGTTTGTGTTTCGATAAAGGATATTCCATTTCTAACTCAGCTGTGGACTACCTACTATTTTCTACTTTATTTTGTAGTACGTATTTTACAGTTTGATTTTTATTAGTGAACTAGATGCATAATATAACTCAAGGAGTGAACTTCACACCCTCCACACTGCGAAGTTTCTTCTTGGTTTGTTTTTGACCCAGTATGGGTTGCACACTGGGTTTTCTGAGACTTCAAGGGATACCACGGACTTTTCTTTCTGCAATATAAAATAAAGCCTACAAATTAGAGATTCTCTTGACTAAAGCAAATGCAATGAGAAATAGCATCTTCCAATAAAGGAACTTTAATTATGGAGAATCTGCAGTTCAAAACAGAAGCAAAAGCAGATTTTTTAGAACAAAGTACATATACCAAGGCAAGGCAGGGTCTTGTAACAGGAGTCTCATTAAGAAAGTAGCTTACAGTAACCCTCAGCAGATCTTCAAATATGTCAAATATGGAATAAAAACAATTGTGAATATAACATATCGTTGCATGATGGGCTTTAACAGAAGAGCGACCAAGTCCAAAAGCAAAATTCAGGCTAAATACTCTAAACAGATGGAATGGGAGCAAAAAGGGATCTAAACTTTTTTTAGCTTGCCTAGATGGAGAAATGTACCCATCTGCCTTTCTCAGTTTTATATATGCTTGATTTATAAGCAGCTGAAATTATACCAGCCTCTTAGAAAAGCATCAGTTATTAACCACTACTGGAAGTGAAAACACCCACAAGGTTAAATGAAAGGAATGAATGTGAAGATATGGTTTGCTTGGTGAGTGAAATAGAAAGGATGCACTGGTAGAAGCTTCTCCAAAAGGTTAGGCAGAAGCAGGGGAAACCATTAATGTAAAGGCCATTGTGGAGCTATGAGAATGATCTTTGATTTGTGATGTTTCACTTCCTGTATATGAACTTCATCATCAGAGGAAATGGAGAAAGTGTAAAGGAGGGGGCACATCTAGGCCACAGCATGACTGTTAATATCTCTTGGTTCAGAGATTGGGGAGAAAATACTGTTGCAGTTGGCCTTGGCTGGAGAGATATAAAAGTCACAGCAAGGCTTGCCCTGCTGAAATAAAACTTCCACACCTCCTAACATACAAGGGAACAATTGTGAAACATCAGGAAATGGACCAGACTACTTCAAGACACTTTGCTTCCTCTGGAATGTGAATGGCTGCTAGAAAGTGACTGGATTACAGAGCCCACTCTGAAATTCTCATGGCGTTTTGACACAAGGAATAAGAAGAGGATCCCCCTGCTTGCGGATGAACCATATCACTGCCATGATGTCAGAGTGGATGGCTGTCGGTCGCACTCTGGAGCAGAAAGCCATGAAAGATTTGTAGGGTAAGGACTGCCCTCATCTCCAGTTACTGATAGGCTGATTTTGCCTTTGCAGAGTTCCAGACAGAATGGACTATCTGCTCCTCCTAACAACTCTCTCATGCCAGGCCTGATATGTTTGTGGTGAGTGGTGCCAAGAGAGTAGGTCAGTGAAATAGGCTGTTCACTGAACATTTGGGAAAATGCATGCACTATTGTGAGTGCTTCTTGCAAGCTCTTTAAATGCACATCACTTTAAAAAAAATGCTAACTGTCACAACATCCATTGTCTTGAAAGAAGATAGTCAAACGTACAGTGGGATTCAAAGGGTAAAGGAAGTTTTTTTTTGTAGAAGATATGACCTGTCTGTAGAAGATAAGACAGCAGCCAATAAGGTTGTACAGCTGAGATGAATTAAACTCAGACTTTGCAATGTTCACATTTATTCCTAAAGAGTGGAACAACAACATAGACCCTTGACCTGAAACCATGTTCTGAAGAGATTAAGCAGCCTGGAGTTAGGTATTCAACCAGGGGAAAATTTAGTCTTCTTGCAGCATCTAGCCTCCTGCCACAACAGGTATGTACTTGGTAAATTCCCAGGGGACTGAGATGAGGCCATATGGAACAGTTCTAAATTGACTGAACGGGCTCTTACATGGAGGTGGAAAAAAACTTCTGGACTCCCTGGCAATCACAACAAGGTAGGCATTCTGGATGTTCAGACATCACATTTCCATCTACTTCACATAGACATGGAATAATTGTCTGCATACAGATGTTCGGAGATTAAGTGGATAACATTTGGGTTCCTTTACAGCAAAAGGGAAACTTAAGTAACAGATATATAAGGCAGGGTGTGTTAGTTAAACAAAGACGCAGGAGAGTTGTTGTTGTATCGTTCAGCTTTTCCCGGTTAGGGGTCACCACAGTGGAACTCCGGTCCGCTAATGACTGGCAGTAGTTTTTACGTACCGAGTTGCCAGCCCTAATGCACAGGTAACAATTGTACATGCTGCATAAGGGAGGGAGTGGCAGCTATGAGAAATACAAGGCATGTGAATAGCAAGAAAGCAACAGGCAAGGGAAAATGCAAGAAGTAGGACAGGGTCCCAATAAATCATAGGCAGGAAAGGACTGCTAGCCTAAGTCACTTTAAATTAAAAGATCATGTAGTAAGGCCTCAAATAAACTGGCAAGGCAGAAAAGAGATACAAGTACCTGTCAAAATAAGGGTGCAGACTCCTAACAACCTCCAAACTGCAGATTAATTTTCTTCAAACTGTTAGCAAATATGATGCTGACTTGATAAAAATTCTGAATTAACACAAGGAGGCTGAGCCCTTAACACATGTATGGTTACACCAAAAGATGTTAAGAGTTATTAATTAGGTAATGTAAAAGGTAATAAAGGCATGTCAGCCTTAAACACGGACTTCAAACACAACTACTACCAGCCACTCTTCTAACAATTTAGCAGTGATATTCATACTTACTTGGCAGAGATATGCAACTTTTAAACATCCACATGGTAGACAGTGTGGAAGGAAATATACATACAGGTCACAGTTCTGTGATTAACCATGGTGTCTACAGAAAAGGCCAAGACCAGAGTTCAATTAAAAAAAAGTTGCTCGAGCAGTGCTATTCCCAAGACACTTATCTGGTGCTGTTCTTACTTAACGTTACTTATTTACTCAGTCATTCTGTAGGTAAGCAGAGGGAATCAGCAAGTCCCTTTCACAGCCATGAGCAGTTAAAGAAAAAAACAAATGTATACAAAGCAATGCAAATACAGTAAAACATGTGTAAGGGAACATTACAAGAGGTAAATTCACTAACAGAAATAATTAAAACATTAACAAAATTATTACTCTATTCACAGTTCTTTTAACTCCTCTCACTGAAAAACACTGCTAGCATTACTGACTTCCTCTGACAGATAATGCAGGCTTTGTGCCTATGGGGAACATTAAAGCTCTTGATAAGTCATGCCTTGATTTTGAACTTGAAGGAATTTAAATGTGGGTGCATTCTTGTTTATTGTGGTACTGATTTCTAGATTTCAGGTCTAAATACCAAGAATGTCCTTGAAGTGCAGATCAGAGAAGTGCGAGGAATTTCAAGGGTAAACTTTGAAATGTTCTGATGACTACTTTGAATTTTAAGCTTATTACAAGAAAAATAAAACTATTTTAAAAACATTTCAAAATCAGTGCATCTTAACAGTTCAGAGTAATGTGTCATATCGGAGGGTTTTGAAGTGATGCTCAAAATCTTGAACATGTGATGAAGCTACAAATTTTATCTAGTGAGGTCTGGAGTTTCAGAAGACGTGTCTGAACTGGTTGTAAACGCTGGCAGCGCATGTTTAGACACAAGTATTATACAAGTGTAGTCTGCATTCCTTACTAGGTATCACACTTTATGATATATGCCCTATAACAGCTGAGCTTAGTTTATGTTTTTCAGCACAATAGGGAGAAACTGATGCAGGGTCCATTTAGAGTCACAGCCACCTATATAACTGAACTGAGTCAGTACTTTCTCTCTCAGGAGCAATGACACTCCATGTAAGAGGTGTTCTGGCATGGTATGTCTGTCTTCTGAAAAGCATAGTCATTCTTGACTCAATGACTCAAAGAACAAAATTTTCAGCTAACTATACAACTGTAGCAACTGGATTTTCAGTGTTTCTCTAACTATAGCATCTGAATATAAAGATGTCTATATGATCGTGTTGTCAGCATGGAGTAGTACACTACTGCTAGTAATGCTTAAAAATAATGAGATTAACAGTATATGAAAGAAAGGGCCCAAAATGGATATGAGAAAAGCCTGGCAATATAGACTGAGTTGTAGTTAAATTTAATGTACTACAACTGTAAAAGGTCCATTTTCCAGACAGCTAGCCACCCAGTGTACAATACTAAAAAATGTAGGTTATAAACCTGTAGTCACCAATCCTGTGTGAATGACGGAGTCAAAAGGGTTAAACCAAAAAAGATTAGGGACAAATCCAGGGAGTTACTCCACGTTTAGGTTATGGTGGTTTCAACACCCATTCAAGTCCTAGCCAATTTTAGATCCCCCTCCATGGGTCACGACACCCACGAAGCCTACTTAACCAAACTGAAGACAATCCAAATTTTACCAAACAAACTGGTTATGGGAGATTTCAATTATCCCACCATCAACTACTCTAGCCCAAACTCGCTAGCACAAAAGTCCCTTGACTTTGTGAATTCAAATGCCCTGGAGCAAATTGTCCCTACCCCGACAAGAGGAACAAACACTGCAGATCTGGTCCTCACCAACATGTCAAACAGCTACACTGCTGCAACTGTTGGACCTTTATTAGTTAGAACTGACCACAAATCATTCACCTTCAAACTGACACTAACACCAGAACTCACAAAGGGTACAATCAGACTAAAAACTTCACCAAGGCAAACTATACATTCCTAGGTGAAGGTATAAATGCATTCCAAGCCCCACCCCAAGCTGAAAGTGGTTATTACGTTGAAGCTTAGACTAAAGCCCTGTACAACCGCTTGTATAAGTATATAAACTCGGCTGTACCAGACAGAATCAAAGCCAGAACCCCAAGTAAAAGCAAGCTGCCATGCTGGGCTTCCAGCATCAACAAACTTGACAATGAATGCAAAATGTCACTGTCCAAGAAAACAAAGACAAAGACCCAACAGCCTTAACAGGTAAATAAGAGAAATTGTCAAATCTTCCAAGAGCTCCTTTGAGAGAAACCTAGCAAGTACTGCCAAAGATGGCCATAAGGCCTTTTACAGCTATGTACGTAACATAAAGGGTAAGACCCAAGCATGTGTAGAACTGGTGGCCAACAGTATCACACACACTGACCCCAGAGAGATAGCGAACCTGCTAGCAGATAGGTTTGGCAAAAATTTCACACCTTTATCCCCTCCTAACTTACAACAAACCCTCCCCCCACCTTACATATCTCAAACTCTGTCCATGGCAAAGAACACGGCCTCTATGGGACCATATGACATCCCAGGCTGTCTTCTAAACAGGCTAATACATGAACTAGCATCACCACTAAGTACCCTTTTCAAGCATAGCCTAACCACAGGTTTTGTTCCTGCAGAATGGAGAACAGCTACAGTTATTCCCCTCTACAAAGGTGGCCTAGGAACAGACCTGAGGAATCACAGAACCATAAGCCTTACCAACCTGATCTGTAAGGCCATGGAACGTATCATTATGGACCTCATAAATAAAGACATAAGTGACCTCCAAACCCTGGATCCTACCAAATTCAGCTTCATGAAGGTCCTGCCTGTTAAATCTGGTGGATTTCTTTGAAAGTATGACCAAGGCCATTGATGATGGCAAATCTGTGCACATTGCATACATTGACTTGGCAACGGCTTTCGACACAATTCCACATTCAGGCATCACCAATAAACTTAGAAAACTGAATGTAAACCCCCTCATTGTAAGATGGGTTGCCAACTGGCTCACAACTGTACACACTATAAAAGTGGGTGACTCCACATCAACCAACAGACCTGTTACCAGTGGGGTGCCATAGGGGTCAGTGCTGGGTCCCCTACTGTTTGGTAAGTACTTCTCAGACGTTCAGGTCAAAACTACCTGATCAAGTTTGCAGACAACTGCAAACTAGGTGCAATCACTGAATCTCCAAATGATGTCAGTATACTCCAGGAAGGTCTCATACAGATCAATGACTGGTGTATTAGCCATGGTCTCAAACTGAATGCAAAGAAATGCATCATCATTCCCTTCGGCACAAACAATGTCCCTTCACACTATCAAATCAATAACAATACCCTAAATACCCATGAAGTGGTAAGGGACCTGGGAATCACAGGTTGAAAGCGACAACTTCGGAAACCACGTGTCTACCACTGTAAGGAAAGCTTTCCACATAGCTCACTTGATTGGTTAAGGCATCGCCTCGAGATCAAAAGAAGTTATAACCCTCCTATACTCGGCACTTATCCAGCCCATAATTGAGTATAATGCTCCATTCAGTATCTACCGTACTAAGCACCTACAGCAATTAGAGAGACCTCAAAGGTTTCTAACAAAGATGATCAAGGGCCTCCAGGATGCGCCTTACATGGACCAACTAAAATCCCTGTCACTATACTCTGTATCATACAGACTTCTTAGGGGAGACTTATGCCTGGAGCAACCCAAGACACAAACCTAATGAGCTTACTGCATATCCGTAAATCAAATGGGTCCAGGGCCACCCATTCCAGTGACTTAAATATAGCATGCTGGAGGGACAGCTTTATCACCCAGCGACTGTCACGTCTTTGGAACAGGCTACCTATTCATGTGAAACACAGCACCTCTATGACACTGTTCAAGAGGAACCTGGATGAGTGGATGGGACATCATAACCTTTACCGGGATAGCATCCACAACCCTCCTGGACATGGCAGTCATCACTAAATGCAATCTTGGGTGTTGACTAGTACCTCTACGGTATTACATTGGGTTGAAATGGTTCGGTTTAAAACAACCTCCAGGTCAATATCCTAGTAATCTCCTATGATTAATCCAATCAAATTGCCTTCATCTACTTCACTGAATACAAGGTAGGTCAGTGTCAAAAATTAACTTTGTTGTGTCTTCTTCTTAATCTACAATGTTGCTCACATAGAAGCCTTTGAGAGTTAAACCTTTTGAACTGTATTACAGACCTCTCTAAGAGCAAAGTTGCTTATCGACTTAAAAATTACTTATGAGTTATTTTTGCTACTTGCCGCTGATTATATACTCACAAGACCATCATTTCTTGACCCTCAAAAACCTTGCTGGATATGAGCAGTCAATAAACTAAAATACATAAACCTATTACTTGGCCACAACACCTCCACTTACAATTGTTTCCCACCAATGTAAAATGTCTATGGCAGTATGGTCACAAAAACAAATAGATAAAATAATGAATTAATTAAAAAAGTCAAATGAATTGCTACTTGCAGACTTCATGTGATAGGCAGCAAAAAACAATATCATACTTTTAACTTCCTGAATGCCCACCCCTTATTATTACAAGAAGCAGAAGCAATAGGAAAACAAGACAGATATGCAGACATATTTTAAGGACTATAACTAGTCTAAGAACAGAATTGCCTGAACTGTCAATATACCATTCTCTTCCAATGCTTTCTGTACTGGATATTTTCTGATTAACTGCTACTTGCAATGTTTACCAACTAAACAGCTGTAAACTGTGCTATGGACAAAGTACAACATACAATTTTACAATACTGTGAATAGTACTCAATTTTCCAGTTTGGTTCTCAGCTGGGGTGTGTTTGACATGAAATTTGCACAGTCTCCCACAGTCCAAATGAGTTTTTGCCAGATGCTCTAGTTTCCTCCCTGTTACAAAGATATGACTTGGTGAACTGTGATTCTCCAAATTATAGGGGGGGGGGGGTGTGCGCATGCATATGTATGGTGGTCATCCTACAACAGCATGACACCACCTTTAGGACTGCACCCAAATGAGTGATGGGGTAGACTCATAGTTCCACATAACCTTGAATTGGTCAAGCAGGCAAATGGAAGATGAATGAATGTTTAAGGCACTGCAATATAATTATTTAGTCTAAGAATTTTACATTTTTTATAAAGGACCACTACACCGAAACAGTGGAAAATAAAAAAAGTTTTTAAGTTTATCATGTTCTGTGTTCTACTAATGACAACTCAACAGTAAAAGTTTTTTTTTTTTACTTTTAATTTGTTTTAACTCAAAATGATCTGATGGCGATATAATAATGTGCTTTGCCCATGTCCCCCCCCCTCCAATGCATCATGTTGCCTCGAGATACAAGATTATCATGACCTACCCTCTCATGAAATTTTTTTATTCTTTTTTTTTTGGAAATTAAGTACTCAGAATTATTGCTAGGACAACCTCTGGACACAGTATTTGAAACTCACTTTCAGTATCACTCTATTCTTTGTCATGTTTTCAAAATACTGCAATATATTATTTCTTCTTCTTCCCTTATGCATAGCCTTAACATATTTTCCAAAAATGTAGAAATTATATAAATGTTTATTAATTTCCCCATAAACAGAAGGACTCAGAAAACTGTTTATTAAATATATTTACGTGACTAGCATTAGGTTTGTTAGCTGTGAGAGCACACCATACAAGAGCTACAAAATCTCAAAGGCTCAGTAGATTTGGGGCTCCTGAGGTAGGATGAGAAGACATGTCCTTTTCTGGATTTATCAACTACAAAATAATATCATCTGCAAATAAAGCCATCTTTTCTTGACTGAAATTCAAGGATATAACTGGTATGGTAGAGTCCCTTATTTTCTTTGTCAAAGTCTCTAAATATAAAGCAAATAGCAAAGGGGAAATAGGGCACCACTGCCTGGTTTCTCTATTAAAACACAAATTATCACAGAAGACCCCTCCCACTTTCATTCTTGCCCCCCAATCCTTCATATATCCTCCTAATTATTGTATCAGGGAATGCAAATGTTTCCATAGCCTAGTCATAAAATCCCAGCTTGCTGTGTCAAATGCTTTCCCTGCATAAAGACCCTCCAACAGCAGCAGTATTTTTTTATATTCTGCTTCCGTATGGATCATCGTTGCTCTCTTAAGACAGTCAAATACTTGCCTCCCCTCCATAAAACCACATTGAGCCATAGCTATCAATTTTAGCAACTTGTCTGCCATTCTTTTAGCTAGTATAGGCAAAAACTTCATAATCATAATTTAAAACTGAAATGGGTCTATATAAAGCTGGGTCTGATGGGTCTTTACTCTCTTCTGGTAGTAGAGCTAGCACAGCTTTCTTCCAAGATGTTGGTGCTTCCCCTCCTTTTATAAGTTTATTTAACACAATCTTCCAGATCTTTAGCACTTATTTCCCCCGTCCTATTCTGAGTATTAGTTGCTGATACTTATCTTTCTCTAACCTTGTCATAATTAAATTTTCCATAAATATTGCCATGTTCTCTCTTTCCTGGTTTCCACATTTGTCAGCTTTATACAAATTTTCATAAAATTTCCAAAATATTAGTAATAACTCTGCAGAGTCTCTTCTTATTTTTCTCGTCATATGCTGCTTACATTTGGTAACAACCCATTCTAATTTCTTTTTCCCAAGTCATTGTGCAAAAACCTTTTTTATGTTTTAGTATAGCTATCAAAAAACAGTTGCGTAACAGCAATCTTAATAAACGTCCACATATTATCCAAATACTCTCTTATTTTCTCCTTAGCACTCAGCAGTTGCTCCTCTTCTTTTTCTATGATACTCCCCTTATTCTGCAATACTTTAACTTTTCTCAGCTCCTCTAAATAATTCCTATTACTTAACCATATATTTTTATCTTTTATTTGCACCTTATTTTTACACTCCATTTTCATTTTATCTCACTTACTAGTTAGCCTGTCTGCAGTAATTTCAATTTTCCCTAATAACTCTTAGATAATTTCTTCAACCCATTCCTTAAATTCTTGTCTTTTAACAGGTAGATGGGAAAGTATCAGTGTCTCATTTTTACTTCATTCCCATGCATTTTTATCTTAATTTTTATCAGTGCATGATCTGAAATAGTTACTGGATGTGCACAATTTCGCTACACCTCTAACAACATTGTTCAATCTCAGCCTCCCTACAGGATTCGCAGCAAGTAAATGAAGAACAGCTAGAGTCATTTCCCTGCATAAGGAAGGACCTTCCATAGACCCAAGCAATTACAGACCTATAAGTCTGACCAGCCTCTTAAGTAAAGCGATGGAAAGGCTTATCATGGAATTGACCCGTCTCAGTTTGGATTCCTCAAGGGCTGGTCATGGTTACTCAACCTGGTGTTTTTTTTTTTTTAAAAGGTCACCAAAGCAATGGTTGAAGGCAAAATGGTACAGACTGCATACCCTGACCTGGCCAAAGCTTTTGACACAATTCCCCACTCGAGCATAATAGATAGTCTAAATAAACTGGGAATAAACCCATATATCACCTGCTGGATAGCCAACTGGCTCACAGACAGGACACAGATAATCAAAATAGGTGAAGTCACCTCCACAAAGAGACCAGTCACCAGTGGAGTACTCCAGTGTTTTGAGCTGGAACCTCTCCTGTTTGGTATCTACTTGTCTGAAGTAAAAGCCAATATCAAAGGGCTCTGGCTGACTAAATCTGCAGATGACTGCACACAAGGAGAAGTCAATGAATCCCCACATGACTTAGCCATCCAGCAGTAAGGTGTTCAGGGCATGTTGTTTAGTCCTTGTATCCTTTTAATAAGGTATGTCTGAGGACATTCCAGTTGCATGCATCTGGATAGATACATACCAAAGGGGGGCATTATATTCAATGAAACCTCTATGAATGCTAAGACTGAACAGTGTTGTCAGGGGTGTAGCTAAATTGTGTTTTAATGTGCAGTTAGATGAATGCTGAATATCCATCCTGAAATCCTTTCTTTGTCAAATTCACATGCTCATTTCTTTCCAAAAGTATCTCATGGAGCATTGCTATTTGCACTCTGCATTTGTTAATATAAACTCAACAGTCTTTCCTTTTTGCCTTTACTTTTAAGGCTACATATATCCGAAGACAATATGATAGAAATAGTCATAATGGTAAAAATCTATTGTTCCCACCAACTATACATGACATTTTTGTAATGTGTTCTTACAACTTTTGTCTTACATGCACTCATCAATGTTTGGTAGGCTGATCTGTTATACATTTGTTTTTTTTTTTCATCTCCATTTGAACCTACATTATATTTTTAAGACTTTGTTCAATGAAAATTCTCAAACAAAAACTAAATACATTTACACAACACCCCCATTTTTAATAAATGAAGTTTAACCCTTTAGAAAGGAATAATTGCTCTTAATTGACAGCTGTACCCACAGGTATTGCCTAATCTAAAAGTAAGGTTACCCATGCTAAAGTGCATGTTATAGCCTATGTTCCCACTTACACTGATTGCCGTTTGTTCTTTTCTTATTTCTAGTCCCCTCCCCGATGTGAAAAACAATTTGTATGCTTTCAGAAATCATTAACTTTTAGCCCTAAGAAAAAATTGCACTTGCCTACCTTTAAATTAAACTAAACTGTGCATTATTTCTATTAAATGCATTAAAGTATTAAGGCTGTTGGGAAAGTTCCCTTATTTACTTCCCATTATTTCAAACTTTATATTTCTTTGAACTGCTCACCATTGTACTTTTATATTTTGCATTTTCCTCAGCAAAGAATACTCAGTGCTCTCAAGATTAATTGCTTGCACCTGCAGACAGTCAGCAAAAAATAGCTAACAACTTTGCAGATGCATAAAGGAATCTATAAATCTCACTCAAAACGGAATGCACAGAATCCCCCAGTCGACTGTCTTCAGCTGCAGACTTCTCGTCTCCCACTGACCGCATTTCCTAATGGAAAACACAAGCTAATATCTTTGCAGATGTAAGACAACATTTTTGTGACTTTCATCATTTTGTCTTATTTGTGCATTGCTGTGTGCATTGATAACTCTGTTTTAGGTTATACATTTTTCCTGCAGTCTGTGATTTCCCGGGCCTCCACTGAAAATGGACATGTATCCAGTCGGACTATCCCGGTAAACAAATGTAAAATAAAATAAATAAATAAAATTCTCTAATATTTTGCAATAATTGTTTCTAGTTTGAAGGTATGATTTTACTGATACTCCTTTCTCCAAGAGCAAGTATGAAGGGCAGATGGACAAAGGCGAAGGCATAATTTGCTTCACCGAGGAGAGTATATGGGGAGGGTTTGATTTGCGACTTGTAGCTTATTATAGGATGGAAATGTGATTCAAGCAATTACATCAACAATTATACAATCTTAAGGGTCATATAAGCAATAGATGTAGATCAACTAACATGTATATTCAAAATGTAAGATATTGTATGTGTAACTTGAACAAAAGCATTTGGTTTTTCAAAACTGTATATAAATTATATATCCAGATCTAAATACCTACCCTCTCTGCCACTGTTTTATAGCAGGCAGTAGGAGTTTGAGCCTATGAGGGGTTCTGTTTAGGTGCCTCCATGCCAGTGTAGGTTTTTAAAAATATTGGTTTTCACAGTAAAGGTAAAAATCACTGTACTGCAACAATGTTCCCCTCAACTTTAGATTTTGCTGACTTTCATTACTCTTGTTAAATATATTTTCTTGACAAAAAGTAGAGAATAGAGTCACAAAATGAAAATTGTACTCCACCAAGCATGTTCATTTGGGATCCTCTTAACATTCATAGGAGTTTGCTCTGTTCTGGTTTATGAATTCTTTTGACCATGTGCATATGCCAGGCCATTTTCTCTGCCACTCTACAGAAAGATACTCTCCATTTAGAGATGAACCATCCACCCAGTGAATGCATTGCTTTAAGTAACTTATTGCAAATATGTATACTACAGCACAAACTGCAGCCTTGCCAACTCCCTTTATAAGTACTTACAACCACAATCCTGTATGCCAATTAACAAATAATTAATCAAAAGTGTAGTGCACTGGGGCATATGAGCATTCTATATAGTTCTTTATCAGATTATTTTAAATTATTTCTAAAGGACTGTGACTTAAATATGTTTATGGGTTACAGGGTGAGACTAGTCAAAATCCACTAAATAAGCAAAAATTTCAAAATGTACGATGCAGCTGCTCATGGCTTATTAACTTTGTGAATGCTTAAAAAAAATACATACATACCACAAAAACAGGCACACACACATGCACGGTTGTATGTTTTCTAATAAAAATAAATAATAAACTTTTTTCTATAGAAACCTGGTTCACCAATTCTCCCCTCCTGATGAATACTAAGAAAAACAAGTTAGTGCCTTTCACACTAAAATCTGTATCCTACACACACACACACACACACACACACACACACACACACACACACACACACATAAAACTTCTACATCACCTCATCAAACAACACTCAAAGAACTTGTATCCCACATAAAGTTATTTGAGATCATTGCAGATAACCAACTAAAGTTTGATATTCAAATATACAACAAATCATGACATTTCAGCGCAGGTGTGACAGTTTTTAATAAACTGAAATGCCATAGTATATTAAAAATTAATTCCAGGCTAAGCGCTTTTGCAATTTTACAATAGGCTTCATCAGAGTGTGAGAACACAATCACTTAAATACGAAACTGCCCAGTACAAATTAACCAATAACAACTACCTCATAATTGAAAACAATTAATAGAAAAGTCTAAGTAAGTTAAAAATATATATTACAAATAGTCCTAAAAATGTATCATCCTGATTTTCTTTAGACCTAGCAAAACTATATACTCTAATATAGGGAAATGTTCTGGCAAGTTAGATTAAATGCAGGGGTAAAGCCAGGTTTAAATGACCACATTTCCATTTCAAGTGCTTTAAAATTAAAGGCAAAAAAGTTTTAATTGTTTGATTATTAAAGATTTTTATTGGGGCATTATACACTGGTTTATTCTGCATGCATATACAATGCACTTGTAATGAAAACTAGCAATATTACACATTTTCCCTAAGAGAATAGATAATAAAAAGAATTATGAACATGATTATCTGTTTATGTATATAAAATTCTATACTAAAGCCAACTGGCTAAAATTAAACATATTGTGGGGTAACTTTATATCTGCAAGTTACTCCCAAAATGTGAAAACAAGTTATCAATTTATACTCATTGTTGCAAAACAATTTCTCAGGTAATTTCATAATACTACTGGCCTTGTTACAAGCACAAATCTCTTCATTTGGATTCCATGAATTCCAAATACACTATTTGTGTGATCACTCTCTCTCTCGTCTACTGTACCCATTACACTTAAAAATGGATTCCATGGATTTCAAATACACTATTTGTGTGATCACTTGGTCTCTTCCATTACATCCATTACACTTAAAAAGTTTTGCTACTTTACCCCAATGTAAAAACTGAATTAATTGAAGATACTTTCATTTTACACTTTTAATTTTTCAGTTTTAGATACACATGTTAATTGACATGATTTAAGGTCTGTTAAAGTTGTTTATGTTGGGATACCTTTATTTGAAAATGTTTAGAACATTATCTCATTATTTTAGTGTGCTGTGTTCTGTTAGAAATTATTTTAAAACATTTCACTTTATTTGTATTATTTGTAATAATGCAACCTTTAATAAAAACAGCTTTGAGAAAATAAAGAATTCACTGCAATACATTCCATTACAATTCTTCCCTTCTGAATTATTTTTATTTATTGGAAAATAAGTGCATAAAAAAAGACTAATGCGGCCACATGAAAAGACACATGTATAAAGTCCTTTGAAAGTCTCTTTATCTACTACTTCTAGTATGTCGAGGGATCAGTTGCTAGTGTCCTCTCCAGCTCAACTGGTGAACCTGGGAATATTGAGGCAATGTTACAATTGCCTCATGTACACAGACAATCCTCTCCTCCTCCCACAAAACACAAATACATGCGAGAGATGCAACTATACGGCCAAACTGGAGGCTGAGCTCTCTCAACATAGGACTGGCAAGACCAGACACGAGGAGAAGATAACCACACACAATACATACCCAGTCACACATGGTACCATCACAACTTCAAATCATACACATACTCACACAAAGACATACTGAGGCTCTGATCAAAATTTACCAAAACAGCAGAGGCCACCAAAGCAGACACCCAAACAACTACCACCTCACGACCCAACACATGCAACACATAGACCACACAGTCAGAGTGTCAAACAGTCACAGCCCTTAAGGCCAAACAAAATGCCAGACACACTTGTCATTGGTGATTCCATAGTCAGACACACTGACGTCCCGCTCACCAGACTGAGTAAGGAGAAGGTCACAGTAAGCTGCCTGTAGGGCGCTAGAATCCGCCACATAACGCAAGCACTCAGGTCTCTCAACAGCAGGTACAAGTTCGACTCAGTCATTGTCCACGCTGGTGTCAACGACCTGAGACGTACCTCCTTGGACTACATGAAAAGGGACATCGAGGAGCTCTCTGATTATGTAGCCCAGGCAGGTATGACCCTGACCTTGAGCAGTATCCTACCTTCACCTAGAATGATGCTACAATACAGTGATAAGATGATCAGCTTTAATAATTGGCTTAAATTCTGGTGTCATTCAAAGGGGATCCAATGTCTGTCTGCCTGGCATGACATGCTGGACAAGCCACGCTGCTTTACAAGGGACGGTTTGCACCTGTCACCCTGGGCTTCGGATATTGGCAAAGGCTCTTGCCACCCCATAATGCCTTTTTTAGGCAAGGCTCAAATTCTAAACCTACCACCCTAGAACACCAAAAAGGAAAAAAACTAAGGGTAATGCTGCTCAATGCCAGAAGTCTCACTCTCAAGATGCACGACTCGAGGCCCTTCTCAATATGGAGAACATCGATGTCTGTGCTGTGACAGAAACCTGGTTCAAGGCTCCTGAGAGCACCCCAGCACTAACAGGTTTCACCTCATATCATGCGTTCGGCCCCAAAATCCGGACAACACCAAGAAAGGAGGGGTGTCCATATTCATAAAGGACACCCACACCTCAAGGTTGGTGGCAACGCACGATGCATCGGAGACCATCCAGGTGCAATTAACCATAGGCAAGACTGCTCTGCAATTTGTAGCATGTTACAGGCCACCCTCTCAAACTCAGGAACCTCACATGGCCTTCCTGAAAACATTGGAGGGCATAAATGTATCTCCAAACACCATCATACTAGGTGACTTCAACTACCCTAATATAGACTGGGAACACTACTCAAGCCCGAACACTCTAACCCAAAGATTCCTGGAGTTCATAAACTCAAATGCCATGGAACAACTAGTCACCATCCCCACAAGAGGAGAAAACATACTTGATCTCATCATCACGAACATGGGATCAAAATGTTCAACACCGGAAGTATACCCCTCACTGGTGAGATCAGATCATAAACTAATCTCGCTGGAGGTCCTCATCCCGCCCCCACCTGAAACAAAAAAGACCACAGTGAAAAAGTTCTCAAAAGCCGATTTCACACTTCTAAAAACTAGTGTGGTCTCCTTTAAGGCCCCTGAGCCAGTGGTAAACATTACTCAAACCGCTGAATCACTTACAAATGCCTTCTACCAGCACCTACAGGACTGCATGGATCAGGCAATCCCAAACAAAACTAAGACTCTCTGTACCAAAGGCAAGCGTCCAGTCTGGTGGACCTCAGCCATAAACAAGCTCTACAACAAAAGGAGGAAGCTACTACAAGATAGAGCAAAATCCTTGAAAGGTAAGACACCTTTGATCATTATAAGTAAAAAACTAAGAGCTCCATTAAATCATCCAAGGCAAATTTTGAGAGAAAAATCGCCAAGGACTCTAAAGACAAATATTAAAGCCTTCTTTAGCTATGTTAGAAACCTAGGAGGAAACTCCCAGATATGCTCAGAATTAGTTCAAAATGATGTGAAAATTACTGAACCTACACACATTGCTAACATACTGGCTGACAGGTTCAGTGCAAACTTCTCCCCCTCCCAAAAGGAGAGATATCTATTCCAGAGGATTGTAGCCCCCCAAACATCTCCAACGCCCAGGTGAGAACTGCCCTCACTAAGGCAAAAAACACAACATCCATGGGACCGGATGGTGTCCCCGGCTGTGTGCTTCATGAACTCAACGAGGAATTAAACCCACAGTTAGGACAGCTGTTTAATCTTAGCCTCACCTCAGGATACTACCCAAGGAGTGGCACTGTGGTCCCACTTCATAAGGGCGGTGCCTCCACAGACCCTGGAAATTACCGCCCCATTAGCTTGACAAGCCTTATCTGCAACGCCATGGAGAGGATCATAATGGAACTCATAAATAAAGACATAGGGAACTTGCAGACTTTGGATCCAACCCAGTTTGGCTTTATCAAAGGCAGATCCTGCCTCTTAAACTTGGTTGACTTTTCGAGACAGTCACCAAGGCCATTGATGAGGAAAGGCAGTCCATACAGCCTACCTCGACCTGGCAAAGGCCTTCACACAATACCCCACTCAGGTATCATCGAAAAACTCATCAGCTTGAATGTAAACCCATACATCACAAGATGGGTTGCAAACTGGCTAAGTGACAGAACCCACAGGGTCAGAGTTGCTGGAGCCATGTCAGACTCAAAGCCTGTCACAAGTGGTGTCCCACAGGGCTCAGTCCTGGGTCCACTCTTGTTCGGCATCTACTTTTCTGAAGTACAAGCAAACACGGGAGGGTTATGGCTGACAAAGTTTGCAGATGACTGCAAACTGGGCCATAGTCGAAAACACATCTGACACAGATATCCTCCAGAAGGGCCTCACAGAAACGGATAACTGGTGCCAGAGCCATGGCCTGAAGTTAAACGCCAAAAATGCATAGTCATACCCTTCGGGAAAAACAAGGTTACCCTAGCTACCATATAGGTGGCAATCCACTGAGCACAGAAAAGTCATCAGGGATCTGGGGACCCAAGTTGACAGTAGCCTTCGTTTGACACTCATGTTGCTAAAGTAGTTAGGAAAACCTTCTATATCGCCCACCTGATCATGAAGGATTCACATCTAGATCAAGGGAGGTCATCGTCCCCTGTACTCATCACTCATTAGACCTATGATTGAGTACAATGCCCGTTCGAATGTATCTGACCAGACACCTGCTGCAGCTTGAAAGGCCCCAAAAGTTCCTCACCAAAAGGATAAAGGGTCTCAAAATATGTCTTATGCTGCCCGACTGAAAGAACTCCAGCTCTATTCAGTCTCATACCGCTTGCTCAGAGGTGACCTGTGCCTGACATATAAGGCCATGTTAAACCCAGATTTGATGAATATGCTTCACCTCAAAAAATCTAGATCCCTCAGAACCACAAGGCGGAGACTTAAACCTTGACACGGTTATAAATAGAACGTGCTGGAGGGACAGATTCATCACCCAGAGACTCCCTATGCTGTGGAACAAAATCCCGGTACATGTGAGGCAGAGCACCTCGCTGGCCTTGTTCAAGAGGAATCTTGACCAATGGATGGGAGATCGCAGATATACCCCAGGGATTACTTCAGTGTCACTGCTTGACAGAGGCACAGAAAAATGATAGGCATAGTTTTTATTCAAACTAAAGGGGTGGCGAAAGCCACATAACTATGGGCTAGGCTTATAAATGCCCTTGGGCAGATAGCCTAGTATGAACCTATGAACCTATGAACAAACTAAAACACTGCAAATCAAAATCCACCAAGGCAAGGCTCCTGACACTGAAGTATTTAAAGCACTTTCATTCTGTAATACAACTAAGAAGTTCAGAAAATACTAAAAAGACTCGACAAACAGTTTAAAAATGCTGCCAAAACAATCACATGGCTGAATGTAACCAATAGCCACAAACTAAAATGTGAGAGTTATTCCTTAGCAACATATTAAAGTCCATACTAAAAAAATGTATGTAAACAGTACAAAAAAAAAATAATTTAGCTTAATGTAAAATCCAATACTACTACTACTTTAGTGTAGTTTCTGCACCAGTAAAAATTACTTGAAATGTATAGTTTCATTTAGTCCTGGAGCATGATCTGCCCTTAACTGGATTTGCCATGTAGATTCACAACACTCGAAAAGTGTTTTGTAATCACCAGTAAACATATCTGCACAAAATGAATCTATAACAGAAAATGTAAATTTCTTAAAGTCAGTAGAAAGTGTTGCATGCTTGGCTAAAGTATTATTAAAGTTTTTCTTTTTATCGCCAATGAATTCTTGTAAATTCTTCTGAAAGGTACCTGGTGTGCTGTACTTTGTGGAACGGAACACTGAGGAGCAATCATGTTCTAACATCAACTTGAAACCATATGGCTTTTTGAAGATAAAAACAGGCTTATCACTTAAAACTGTAGATGTCCACATTACCAAGGACATTTTTCTAATTGTCTGCAATGATGTCCATTATTAACAACATTTCATTGGAAACAAATAGGAAATGCTTGTTTAAAAATAACGTGATTGGATATTCCAGAATTCGGACTGCCCGATTGGCCAATAGGGATAGTGCCTAAACCTTTGACAAAATTGGGCAAGCTTTAGTCATTCCGACCAATAGCACTTCTCTTTCTACAGAAGTAAGCCAATCATGTTTGTATCGCCGACTGGCAAAGAAACCCTTTAATAACGTGAGCTCGCTCTGAAAACTACAATCAGTGGTCAGTCTACCAAGTCTGATTAGCTGGCCCTTCACCACTCCTCTTTTCATATGTTTGGGGTATAAACTATCTTTGTGTAAATACTGATTCACAAAAGTTTCTTTGCTTAAAGTTTTTCTGGTGAGCACACTAACATTGTAGTTGAAGGACAAAGTAATGTCCAAATAGTTAATACTTTCCCCAAAGCCACTGGCTGTAAACATTAACAAATCTGTGCTACTGCTGAGGTAGTTTACAAAACTGGAGAAGTCTCATTGGTTACAATTCCACAACAAAAAAGTCTATGTATCTGATAAAAAAGAATCTTCTTGGACAACTGGTGCTTTCTCAAAAACATTTGCTCCCACATGGCCATCACCAAACTGGCAAATACCAGAACAATCCTTTCCCCCAACTGCCACACCAGAAATCTGCTTGTAAAGCTTGTTAAGAAAATTAAAGAAATTATTGTCCAAAACCAGATGCAAAAGTGAGCAGACTGTGTTGATCTTATCGTTGTTGAAAGATGTAAAATTGCTGAGGTAGTCTCTTACATATTCTATACCTATGTTTTGTTTAATGCAAGTGTAGAGAGAAACCACATCAAGTGATGCAAACAAAAAAAGGTTTGCCATTCCTAGAAAATTCATTTAACAACTCCAAAAGATGCCACATGTCTTGAAGACAGTATTATGAACCTTGAACTACTGGATTTAAAATATGGTCCAGTAGAACAGAAATGGGCTCAGTCTTCGAAAAGCCAGCAGCAACTATAGGTCCGAAAGGTGGTTTGTTACAATCTTGTGCACCTTGGGAATCCCAAAGAACCTAGCCATTCTTGGAAATTCCACATTAAGAAAGGAACAGGTGTCGTGATCTAAATTAATGTGTTGAACAGTACATAGTCTCCACAGTAGCACAATTTATATGCTAAAAGCTCAAAAATGCTTTATTGTAATCACTAGTACTCATAAGGACTAACATCCCGCTTTTGTCTGCCCTCATAACTCTTAGATCTGTATTCATGGATAATTCTTTGAGGGCAGAACTTTCAGGTTCAGACAAGTTGTAAATTTAGGTTTACAGTTTAACCTCTTTCTCAAGTCTTCTTCATATAGATTACTAGGGACCTGGAGTGTGTTACTAAGGGTGGGATAGAAAGTACTTCATGTCCTTATTCTGTCATTTTTTGTGTCCATCCTAGATATGTCATTCATAATATATTACAAATTGAGTTTTCTGACATAAAGTTTAAAATCTATAAGCAATTTTGTCACAGGGACTGAATTTGTAGGAATACAATAAAAACCTCTGGTGAGTACTGACAAGTGCTGAACTGATGTAACACTTCAGTTTGGAAATCTACATTTCCTTTTAGTTCTTCCTCTCCCCTTTCCTTTGGACTGTTTGTTTGTTGATCACTTGGGTGTACATACCTTTCCCCAAAGGATAAACTAAAAAAGGACCTGCAGACAGTATAGGGAATGGGGGGGGGGGGTTGTCTGTGTTGTTGCTAGTACAGGATGCTACTACTGTAACAGAACTGATAAACTCAAACGGTGGTATACTTGTTTGTAGTGATGACGTTTCAGTGGAGACATTAATGGAAGCTTAAAATGATTTCTAAAGGGGACAATGTTTTTAAGGGATAAGCTAAGCCAGCTAAACATGCTGCAATGTCCCTTTTCAATTTGCCTTGTTTACTAATCACAGTGGAAGCCCTCAGTCTTTCAGCCTTAGTTCCAATACCAAAATAAAGTGTGATGAAAGTGTTGAAACAACTGCAACTTTTAAATTTACAGTCCAGTTGTTCTTTAATGGTTCAATGGTTCCAATATCACTTTTGTAATTACTAAGCAATAACGTCATCAGAGATATACAGGTTAGGGGGCGTGGCCAAGGATGAACACAGGATAGCAGCAGATTTCTTCAGCTCCACCAATTTCATTACACTGACAGGAATTAATTACTTAAAAAATTAATTTTTGAAGTAATTTTCTTTCTAAATATGTTTGTTTTATATAGTTCTTGAACTATATCTAAAAAAGAAAGGAAATCTTAACAATATTCCTGTCAGAAATCACTTTGGAAATTTTCATGTCAGTTTATCAGTCTAAAATGAGTTCCAGTAAGACAAATTCTCAAGACTCCAGCATCAAGAAAGAACTTCAGTCTCTGATAATTATAATCCAGCAACTTACTGCTAAGATGGATAAAATGGATACTAAAATAGACACCTTCATAGAAAAAACTACAAAACAAATAGACTTGTTACATATAAACCTGCAACAACAGAAGATCCAGATGACAGGCATAGAAGAAGCTGTGAATGACATGGAAAATAGAATACAAGAAGAGGAAATCAACATTGAGTTTCTGCTGAAACAAAATACACATTTACAAACAAAGCTGGATGACCTGGAAAATAGATCTAGGCGCAATAACATTAGGATTTTTGGACTGCCAGAAAATATTGAAGGTAACAATATTACTTCTTTTTTTAACAACTTGGCTCCCTAAAACTTTAGACTTACCAGAAGCATTATCTTTTGGTATCGAAAGAGCACATAGATCTATAGCTAATACTAACTCTAACAAAAACTATCCTAGATCAGTTTTAGTTAGATTTTTATCATCTTTTGATAAAGAGATGGTTCTTAAATCTGCTTGGGCTAAAGCTCCTGTTGAGATTAATGAGACAACTGTGCGTTTTGACAATGACTATTCTTCCATGGTAATAGCTAAAAGAAAAGTTTTTCTGCCAATAATAAGGGAGCTTAAAAAAGCACAGTTTAAAACTTACCTTCTGTTTCCTGCCAAGCTTAAAATCTTCCTTCCTGATGGTCCTAAAATTTTCGATGACTTAGACTCTGCTTTACTGTTTATCAAAAAAAATAAGATTTTGGATAAAATAGAAGAAATGGAGTGGGCTAGTCCTTTATTAAAGAGACTGGCAACTGAAACTTCGTGGAAGACTTCAGAGAAGAAGAAGAGACTAAAAAACAAATGATTTGTTCTAGGTTTTTTTTTCTCATCATTTTATTTCATTATTAATCTTTTTAAATATAGTTCCTGCATTTCCAAGAAGCAACAAATATTTTGAAAAAGATTTAATCAAAGTTATTCTCTGTGTGCAAAGAAATGTTTTGTTTCATAACTAGTCAAAATATCTGGAGATTTAATGGCAAGTTGTGATTCAACTTTTCTCTTTCTGAAAAGGAGAAGTAAGGTTAGTAATTTGATGCATTTTTTTTCTTTATCTTTTTATTTTTTCTTCTCCTTTTCTTCTTTTCTTTGTTTAAACAATGACATTCTATTTAGATTATGCAGTGGGTGAAGGGTGGGGGAAGGCAGGGAGAGAAGAGTAATGAAAATATGATTAATAGAATAATAACACATTTACTCCTTGTAAAAAGTTTATATGTTCTTCAAATGCTATTCCTAATTATACTTTCTTGATTACACTGCTTATGCTTGTTTGTAAATAATCTGTCATGCTTTAACTAATAATAATTAGAACTAAATAATAGTAAATAATATGTTTTATTTTTAACTCTATTAATATAAACAGTAAGTAATATTTCATTGTATATACTTCTTATAGCTTTCTCTTACATTTTTTTATTTCTGCCTTACACCCTTTTACTTTCTACTCTCTTTTTCTTTTCTTTATTAATATATAGAAATGCTTTTGATCATATAGACACAGTAAATAATAAGATTTGCATAAAATTGAGTTGGGACAAAAATATTGAGTTTTATTACTTATTAATAATTTTGGGCTTAATTTCACTTACAAAGAGGCTGTAATAACCTGTAAAATACATTGTGAAGGTTTTGTCATGTTTAGATGCATTTACACTGATAAATGAATGTTTGTCACTAGTTTTTAATAAATTTCCCGCCAAAATGTTAAGAGAGACAATCTGGGATGTGGGCTGTCTCATGCACAGTGTCCATGAGCTACTTCAAAAGCTTCAACTCTCAGAATTCTCACAGAGAAGCTGAAAGCAGCTAGTCTCACCTTTGACCTAGATATCACACTGACACATCACAGATTCAGCAATGACACTCTACCAGGAAATAGAAATGATACAAATGCGACTATGTGAAGGAAAATGAACTCTTTAACATCTAAATGTGAGTTATTTTATATAATTACTTAAATATCTATGTTATAATTCATAAAATATGTCAGTTATAATGAGTTTAAATGATACAGTTTCTTGTAGTAAGTAAATGTCTTATTTTAGAAGGCATAGAAAATGAAACATTTATTCAAGTGTTTTTGAAAATCTACTTAACAGCAGCTTAATAATCTGTGTTAAAAACTTATGTTCCAAACATATACATTACTATAACTCATTTAATTCATCTGATTGACAAGCATAAATAATTTTATAAATCTATACTGGAAGAAATTGTCATGTGATATATTTTAAAGCAGTAGTATAGCATGGTTGTAAAATCTGGTTACTAAAATGTGT